>NW_024475128.1:0-6782 GCF_017654505.1 Polyodon spathula
ATAAAAGGTCCAGTGGGATTGTGGCTCTCTTTATTCTTTCAGCCGGATGCATGCACCTTGCTAGATTTGTTTTCTATGGAAACTGGGTGTCACAGCTATTACAGTGGGTAAACCAATGAGAACAAGAGGCTCTCCTAACATATAATTTTATTGTCAAGAAATAAGACATCTCTGTATCTGCAAGTTATGGTGCAGTATTTGCTGGAATTTGTCTTCGGAAATCTCTTGTAACATAAAACTTGCAGGAATCAACTGAAAACTGCTCTTGACAGTACATTAATACATACACGAAAGCAAATAACTACAGGATCCACATGTGTTCTGAATACGCATTGAACACACTAATCAGGTTAGAAAAAATGCTGCAATAAGGGGTGGGGGGCTGATCAAATATCAGCATACTTTGTATCCACTACACAGATATTTATTTGCATTATTTATTTTTAAAGCAACATTGCTGTTTGGATCCATGATCAATGTGGACCTAACTTACCTGCATTTTTTTACAAATTCAGTAAAGTATTTGAATTCTACTACAAAGACCTCTTTAAAAAAAAAAAAAAAAGTGAAATGTATTAATAATAAAAAACGGATTGTATTATGATAGTGGAGTGAATTTTGCGCAGCCCGCAATGTCCTAACATGTTTACATGGTTTTAGGAAAGGGAGTTTGTGCCTAACTAACTTGCTTTTTTTTCGAGGATGCAACATCGATAATGGATAATTGCCAAGCATATGACATGGGTTATTTAGATTTTCCAGAAAGCTTTTGACAAAGTCCCGCATAAAAGATTAATTCTCAAACTGAACGCAGTTGGGATTCAAGGAAACGCATGTACATGGTTTAGGGAGTGGTTAACATGTAGAAAACAGAAAGTACTGATTAGAGGAAAAACCTCAGAATGGAGTGTGGTAACCAGTGGTGTACCACAGGGATCAGTATTAGGTCCTCTGCTATTCCTAATCTACATTAATGATTTAGATTCTGGTATAGTAAGCAAATTTGTTAAATTTGCAGACGACACAAAAAATAGGAGGAGTGGCAAACACTGTTGCAGCAGCAAAGGTCATTCAAAATGATCTAGACAAGATTCAGAACTGGGCAGAACACATGGCAAATGACATTTTAATATAGAAAAGTGTAAGGTACTGCACGCAGAAAATAAAAATTACATGTATAATAATCAATATGAGATACGAGAACTTGCATTGGAGAAGGAAATCTATAGAAAAGACCTAGGAGTATATGCTGACTCAGAAATGTCTTCATTTAAATAGTGTGGGGAAGCTTTAAAAAAGGCTAACAAGATGCTCTGATATACATGTGAAAGTGGTGAATTTAAGTCAAGGGGAGTAATGTTAAAACTGTAAAATGCATTAGTAAGACCTCATCTTGAATATTGTGTGCAGTTCTGGTCACCTTGCTATTAAAAAAGATATTGCTGCTCTAGAAATTGTGCAAAGAAGAGCAACCATAATTACTCAGGGTTTAAAAGGCGTGTCATATGCAGACAGGCTAAAAGAGTTGAATCTGTTCAGTCTTGAACAAAGAAGACTATGTGGCGATCTGATTCAAGCATTTAAATTCTAAAAGGTTTTGACAGTGTCGACCCAAGGGACTTTTTCAGCCTGAAAAAAGAAACAAGGACCAGGGGTCACAAATGGAGTTTAGAAAAAGGGGCATTCAGAACAGAAAGTAGGAGGCACTTTTTTTACACAGAGAATTGTGAGGGTCTGGAATCATCTCCCCAGGAATATTGTTGAAGCTGACACCCTGGGATCCTTCAAGAAGCTGCTTGATGAGATTCTGGGATCAATAAGCTACTAACAACCAAACCAGCAAGATGGGCTGAATGGCCTCCTCTCGTTTGTAAACTTTCTTATGTTCTTATGGTTTAAAAAAAAGTTTGTAAATGTAATGGATGCACAGGTAGACTGATCCCCAGAATATGGAAAAAATGTTTGAGGTGCGCAACTGCTTCAATTACAGTTGCAGATAAGTGTTGGTGCCCTATATTTAATATAATTCAAGAAAACAAGTATTTAGTGAATATTAGCCACTAATTAACATGACAAAGACCAAAATACACAATTTATAATAGTTTAGTTATATAACACTTCATCCATTACAGAAAATAGGTATTGACATTATTTATTTAAAGAGTAAGTACAGGGTCGGAATATATTGCACTATATTGGGTTGCTACACCTATCGTTCATTTGTTAACATTAATTCTGTTTTAGTGCTCTAGTGCACTGGGGCTTAGATTTTTGACCTCTAAAATAAATCGCTGCAAGAAGTGTAGTTTTAAAAAAAAAAAAAAAAGTTATGTATCTATTGTTATCATTGTGGTGTGACCACCAACTATCGTACAGACTGACATCAGCCACTAAACAACAAATTAACAAGTACACACTTTGTCGAATTTAAATCTGAGAAAAAAAATGGCCATACTGGTCCCATTGCTGCAGAAGACAGATACAAGCAAGTTTGGGTACCAACATAGTTGCAACACACAGTGCAGTTATTTACAAACATTTAAACAAGCCTATGATCACTATGATCAATTGCAGCGAGCATCTGTGATGTTGAAAAAAGAAACTGAATGTTTCTATTCTTTGAGAGATAGCTGAAGACTCCAGAAGGTTGTAATGAACACTATTCATTTTAATACAGCGTCCGACTTTTTGGGTGGTTGTAACCACTTCAGTGCCAATCCACTTCTGAACATACAGAGACGTACAATAAATAATGTCAGGTGAACTTTTATTATAATTTAGTATCAGAAATGGGTCTGTAACAAAAACTTGAGTTTGTTGACACCTTCATTGCATAACCCAGCAGTATCGCAATGAAGATTAAATCATTTTATTATTAGTTTATTTACCACATGCAATTAACAATTTGATTTTTGTGTTGCAATTTTCTCACAATATGCCATGGGTGGCATAATTAAGTGTGAGGTGCTGGAGGGAATACTCAGACCATTGGGGTCTAGCTGCTCCTCACCCTTTTTCTTGAAGAGGTACACAGAAGAGGTCCTGTCTCCTTTCCATTGTTTATTCTCTATACAGCCCTTAGTGAAGGCAAGAAAGCAGAACAAAGTACAGCAGAACCTGTCATATCTAATTTATTGGTTCCAGAGGTCCATAATACGTGATAATATTGCATCTCAGAGGAGGCCTTTATACTACATTGCAGTTGCTTTATTTGCATTAGGCTTTTATAAATGAACAATGTTTGGTACGTCAGGGTTTTCCATGGTCTGATTTGACATAGCACACAGCACAGAACGTATGTGCCGTCTTCCTCACAGTAAAGTTACCTTTGAGAAACTCTTCAAAGTCTGGGATGGTCCAGATCAGGATGCTGGACTTCTAGTGCAGCTATGTTATGCAAATGGACTGGAATCCACCTGGCATAATTTGTGTGGTCCAAGGTGAAGAACCATGGCATGATCTTGGTCAAAGCATCTATGTAGAGTAGGACATCTGCCTCTTGTACTGCTCTCACATAGATCATCACCTCTAGCTTTAACTGTAGGATGATGGACCAAAACTGGAACTGGGGACTTGCTTCAGCTCTGTCAGTACACTAGTCTTCCAGGGACATCAGATTATCTCCCTCTTCCAGGCTGCTGCTGTACTAGGCATAAGCTTTGTGCATGAGTAGATACAGAGTACTAGCTCTGACCAGATGAGCGCTGCAAGTGTGTGTCACATGGGAGGCTTTCAGAAATTAGTCTGCTGTTCCAGGAGTGGCAACGCCAGCTTGGACAAGTGCACTGGTCCACCCACTGTCCTCCAGAAGATCTCCAAGTGTCCTGAAAGCTGACATCTCAATGTGCACCGCGTCGAACATCACAACAATGTGATCTTCACCGTGGCTTGTTGGCCAGTTCCACTGGATTTGCTTTGCAAGTGCGTACAGTGACAATGGGTACCGGTCCAGGATTCAGAATCTCCACTGCCGCCTTCACTACACTACACTTCAGATAAGAGCAAGATAAAAACAGATATATGGAGAAACAGTACACATTATATATGAATATATATATATATATATATATATATATCGAGTATATTATTATATATATCTATTATATTATATATATATATGGGCACGAAACCGTACACCGTTAAACGGTCATTCTACAAGACAATTATACCATAGATGGAATCTTCATACAACTTATTGGCGACCATCTTAGAAAAATCTGTGGTGGCCCTATAACTAAAAATCTTCCGTAGGACATGCCCTAGCTGTGTGCAAAATGTCATGCATGTATCACCATAGCCAAAATACCCCCAATTCTTCACATATCCGCTGGACTATAGCTGTAAGACTGCTGAACAGCTCTATTGTGATCAGCTGTGTCTCGTGCAGTGATTGGACACAGCGTGGCGCCACACTGAATGCTGGGAGGTGTTTAGCAGTACAAAGGGGTGTGGCAGGCTGGTGAGTGGAAACAGACCCAGAGACAGACTGCAGTTCAAACAATATAACTAATTTTATTATAAATAACAGAAAATAAATGTGCACAAGGGCAAAATAAAGGGATTTAAACACAAATAAAGCAATACAAAAATCAAAACTTGCAAAATTAAGTTTTCCATGCTGGGCAATGCCTTCACTGCATACATACATACAAAACACCACAAACACCAACCTGTTTCCTCAGCTCCCCTCTCCCCAACTGCGAAGCAGAGGCCTCCTTTCATGTCAGCTGGCTGGGTGCTGACTGATCGTTAATCAACCTAATCAACCAATCAATCCCAGCCACCCGAATATAACAAACCCAGGCAGGTAGGGGAAACCAACCCCATCCCTGCCAATTTAAAAAGGACACAGCCCCTTATGCTGAAACGTAATCCAGCCGGAGCGCTGCTTTGTTTTTGTTTTGTGTATTTTGGCAGACACAGGAGCTGAAGCTACCAGAGCCAGCATAACCACCCAGAGCGCCTACACTGCCACCTCAACACAACTGGATACAGCAGCACAGAACACGGACCCCTGCACCCTGGACACTGTATTTATTGTTTTGTTTGCTTATTGTTTGGGACATTAAGTACCTCATTCAAGTCCCCAGTACCATTGATGGTAGAGGGGAGCAATTATTGAAACAAAAAGACTGTTTGCAAACACACCCTCTGTTGTGGACACTGATTCATTCCTGCAGAACTCTTGGGATCTCATGGACTGGAGGAAGGACCCTAACATGATCGGCGTGCTGCTGGAAGCCCTGGACTAGCAGAAGAACGTGGAGGAGAGCAGGAGAGAAGCCAGGGAAACGCAGTGGTAGGAAGAGGTGCCATAGCGGTACACCACCCCTCGTCGAGAGGAAGGGGAGCTGTTTCATGCTGACCACTGGGGGATGTGCGGCAGTGACGTCCGGGGTACGTTGGGGACACATAAATTCAGAAAAAAATAATATATGAATCCAAATTAACACGTAATTTATACTAAAGTAATACAAAAAATACTAAAAAAGATTTAGTAGTGAGTAGTTTTTCGGGATTTACGATTATACTGTAAATCACTTTCACGAATCAGCCCCCAAATGTAGTCTCCCATCATGTTCTCGTTATACTGTCCTTGGTAGCGGCTTTCAAAGTCCAGTATATCCTGGTGGAAGCGCTCGCCTTGCTCCTCCGAGTACGCTCCCATGTTCTCCTTGAATTTATCAAGATGAGCATCAAGGATATGGACTTTGAGGGACATCCTACAGCCCATTGTGCCGTAGTTCTTCACCAGAGTCTCAACCAGCTCCACATAGTTTTTCGGCCTTGTGATTGCCCAGGAAGCCCCGAACCACTGCGACAAAGCTGTTCCAAGCCGCTTTATCCTTACTAGTGAGCTTCTTGGGGAATTCATTGCGCTCCAGGATTTTCTTTATCTGTGGTCTGACGAAGACATCGGCTTTGACCTTTGTTTCAGACAGCTTAGGGAAGAAGTCTTGAAGGTACTTGAAGGCTGCCGACTCCTTATCTAGAGCTCTGACAAATTGTTTTTGTCCCATAAAGAAAGAAAAAAAAGGGGATTTTATTCATGGTAACAATAAAATATAAAAGAAAAAGTAATAAAAAGAAAGGGGGCCCAATTTGATGTGCAGTGGTGGCATCAGCACCTTCCGGGGGTCCACCAGTGGCTCCCACTTGACGTTGTTCCTCCCCACAGAGAACTCGGTCCGCTGTGGCCAGTCCCGTCTGTGGTAGTGCGCCTTGGTGTCCCTGCTGTCCCAATGGCAAAGATAGCAGGGAAACTTGGTAAAACTGCCTTGGAGACCCATCAGGAATGCCATCATTGCAGCCTCTTGATGCCATCTCATGCAAAAATGCAGCTGGAACTAAATATGTATCCACTATTTTTATTTAGTTCAGCTGGAACTAAACTGAATCACTGTCCTGGTCCAAAAGCAAAGTTTGGTGTGGATAATAGCCATTTTCTAGACTTTTGAGGCATAAGCAATTAGGAAATAACACTTACTACCCAGGAACCAAAAAAAAATAAAAAAATTGTTACACGATGTAATAATCCCTTGCTTTCCTTGCTTTCTTTATAGAACATGGTTTAAACTTGTGGTCATTTGTGTTTACCTTGAAGTGACAGCAATGATCTGTGCGCACTTAATCCTCCAAGTCTTATTTTGCTGTTGAGTGTTTGGTTAGCGTGCATAATGAAGGTGCGGGGGTGGGGGTGGTGTAGTCGGCGGTTTTTGGTGGTGGGTCCGGTTTGTGTACCAGTGGTCAGGGGGGGGGGGGGGGGTTTTTGTGAGAGCGCT
>NW_024475129.1:0-20000 GCF_017654505.1 Polyodon spathula
TTTTTTTTTTTTAAATTTATTAAATCTTCACAAAAATAAACCACTACAATTATACATCAAAAACAAAAGTCAAAAAAACTTCAATACTTCTCAAACACAAATACCCATTCATAAACACCAAAAAATCTTATACCAAAACCAGAACTAAAATCTTTAAACACAAATATCCTTACTCAAATACACAAAACTAATTATTTTCTTTTATAACAGACAGTCATATAACTACCACTCCTCAACTCTTTTTTGCAGTTTTTTCTGTTATTTTTGCACTAGTCTCTTTCTCTCTTTCTGTTTCCTCCACTCGGTCCGCCCAGTCCTTCTTCGGCTCTTTCCCAGGCAAAGACCCAGGCTCCTTCACTCCCGCTTCCGCTGCTGACCTCTTCTCTGCCGGCTGTCTCTGCTGCTTTCCCTTCTCGGCCACGTTCTCCCTTCCAGATGTAGTCGCGGGCACTGACACCGTTTTCTCCTCCGACTTTCTCTCAGATACCGCTGATGACACTGACACTGGTTTCCCCGCAGTCTTCGTCACACCTCCTTTATCCCTTGCACCTTTCTTTTTCTCCTCGTCACTCTCCATCGCCTCGCTCTCCATCTCCTCACTGGAATCCTCCTCACTGCTCACAGGTTCAGTATAACTTGCGGCCCTGTGCGGACACTTATAAAACAGATGGTTAATATCCCCACACAAATTACACTTTCTCCTTTCCTTGCAATCCTTCGTATTATGTCCTTTTTTGTTACAGTTTCTGCAGAATAAGTCCTTACATTCCTCAGCCTTGTGACCCATTGCATTACACTTCCTGCACAGCTCCGGTTGTCCAATATAATACAAAAATCCACGGTTTGAACCAATGGAAAAAGAGGAAGGCGGATGCTCCACCCCCTCATACCCCACTTTACTGGGGCGGAACCTCGCCCACACTCTCCAGGTTCCGTTCCACATTCCAAATTCATCAGAGCACTTCTCAGGCGGCCTGACCACTTTGCAATACCGTCCCAAAAATGTCGAAACATCCTCCCCAGGTACAAACGGATTATACATGTGCACGTATACCACTCGCACTTCTTGTATAAAAAGAGGTTCAAGAATAAACGAACTTAAAAGCCTCGTTTCATTATTCTTAAAACATTTCCAGACACTCTGACAATAGACTTCAGTTTTAAGCGTTAAATCAAAAATTCCCCTTGCCTGGAAATCTTGCAGACAGAATACTTCGTTGAAGTCCAATTCGACCTTCTTCATAATACTGTTCACGAAATCCTTTCTTGACATAGCCTTCATCCCTTCCTTCCTCAGCAAACGAATCGTGTTCCTCAGACGAGGTCCCGGGGGCTTTGTTGCAGTCTCCTCCATCCTTTCGCCTTCTCTTTCTCAATGGAACCGGTTAGAATGCTGCGGTCAAGCCACATACAATCGGATCGGAGCCAAGAGGCCGAGAAGCGACGCCCACACTGGTTTTAGCCAAACGCCACGGGCGCCGCCGCCCGCCGCAGCAGTCGTGGTACTTTCTTCTCGGGCTGGCGGAGGGAGGAAGGAAGGAAGGAAGGAGGGAAGGAAAGGTGCCGGGCTCCAACGTGGGCGACCGCCCTTTCTGTGCTCGTTCTGCTTTTAAACTCCAGGTGGAGCCCCTCCCTGAGGGGAAGGGCTGTCCAAAAATTGGATCGAACTCGTAAATGCTCCTCTCCACGGAAATCTTTAGTAAAAGGCGAAAGATTTATTCGAGCTGTAGAGAAGCCAGAGTGTGCCTTTGCTGGCGGCCGAGCCCTTCCGGCCGTCCCAAAGGCCCAAAGGCCCTCCCCTCTGCCAAGCGGCAGCGAGGCCACGCACGCAAAACAAAAACAGGGAACTCCTCCCAAAACGCATCTGCCGTTCCGCCCCCGCGAAAGGGCGCTTTGCTGCTGCTGCTGCTGCTACACTGGCGCGACGACGCACAAGCAATGGGACGGGACGGACTTATACAATATTAAAAAAAAAAAAAAAAAAAACAAAAAAAGACAGATTCGTGCTGTTCTCGCCCTTTTGCCGCGGGCGGAAAACGGCGCCGTCCCAGGGAAAGGGAGAGGGGGGGAGGAGGGAATCCCAGGGTCCCTCTCTCTCTCCTCTCTCTCTCTCTCTCTTCTCTCGCTCTCTCTCTCTCTCTCTCTCTCTCTCTCTCTATCTCGCTCGCTTGCTCGCTCTCTCTCTCTCTCTCTCTCTTTTGACCTTTCTGAGAAATGGGCACCGTTCCCGGAGGTACTGCAATACCGGGTCGATGCGTGGAGTGGACGGAGCAAGCCCCGCTTCCATCTCCCTCTTCCAAAAATCCATTTAATATAGACGGTCCCCCTATGGGGGACGTATCAGATATTAAACTGATAAGAACAGATACTACACTTGATCTTAGCCAAGAGGCCGAGAAGCGATGCCCACAATGGTTTTGGCCCAACGCCCCGGGCGCGGCCGCCCGCCGAAGCAGTCGTGGAACTTGCTTCTCGGGCGGGCGGAGGGAGGAAGGAAGGAAGGAACGAAGGAAGGAAGGAATAAAAGGTGCCGGGCTCCAACGGGGTCGACCGCCCTTTCTGTGCTCGTTCTGCTTTTAAACTCCAGGTGGAGCCCCTCCCTGAGGGGAAGGGCTGTCCAAAAATTGGATCGAACTCGTAAATGCTCCTCTCCACGGAAATCTTTAGTAAAAGGCGAAAGGTTCATTCGAGCTGTAGAGAAGCCGGAGCGTGCCTTTGCTGGTGGCCGAGCCCTTCCGGCCGGCCCAAAGGCACTCCCCTCTGCCAAGCGGCAGCAAGGCCACGCAAAACAAAAACAAAAACAGGGAACTCCTCCCAAAACGCATCTGCCGTTCCGCCCCGGCGAAAGGGCGCTTTGCTGCTGCTGCTACACTGGCCTGCTGCGTGTGTCTAGGCCTGCCTGAATATTAAATGAAAAAAACAAAAAAAAAAAAAAAAAAAAAAAAAAAAAAAAAAAAAAAAAAAAAAAAAAAAAAAAAACTCAAAAAAAAAAACAAGAGCGGGAAAACCACGCTCTCAAGGAAACTTGAACTTGATGTGGCTCTCTCTCTCTCTCTTCTCTCTCTCCTCGGTGGGGAGGGAGGGAGGGAGGGTCTCTCAGCGAGCGCTTCTCTCGCTAGCCCGTCGCTCGCTCTCTCTCTCTCTCTCTCTCTGACCTTTCTGAGAAATGGGCACCGTTCCCGGAGGTACTGCAATACCGGGTCGATGCGTGGAGTGGACGGAGCAAGCCCCGCTTCCATCTCCCGCTTCCAAAAATCCATTTAATATAGACGGTCCCCCTATGGGGGACGTATCAGATATTAAACTGATAAGAACAGATACTACACTTCCTCGGAGCCAAGAGGCCGAGAAGCGATGCCCACAATGGTTTTGCCCAAACGCCCCGGGCGCGGCCGCCCGCCGCAGCAGTCGTGGTACTTGCTTCTCGGGCTGGCGGAGGGGAGGAAGGAAGGAAGGAAGGAAGGAAAGGTGCCGGGCTCCAACGGGGGCGACCGCCCTTTCTGTGCTCGTTCTGCTTTTAAACTCCAGGTGGAGCCCCTCCCTGAGGGGAAGGGCTGTCCAAAAATTGGATCGAACTCGTAAATGCTCCTCTCCACGGAAATCTTTAGTAAAAGGCGAAAGGTTCATTCGAGCTGTAGAGAAGCCGGAGCGTGCCTTTGCTGGTGGCCGAGCCCTTCCGGCCGGCCCAAAGGCCCAAAGGCCCTCCCCTCTGCCAAGCGGCAGCGAGGCCACGCACGCAAAACAAAAACAGGGAACTCCTCCCAAAACGCATCTGCCGTTCCGCCCCGGCGAAAGGGCGCTTTGCTTGCTGCTGCTGCTGCTGCTACACTGGCCTGCTGCGTGTGTTAGGCCTGCCTGAATATGAAATATGAAAAAAAAAAAAAAAAAAAAAAAAAAAAAAAAAAAAAAAAACAAAAAAAGGGTCGCCCTTTTGCGCGCGCAGGAAAGGGGAGGTGGGAAAAAACCATGGGGGGCAACTGCTCTCTCTCTCTCTCTCTATCCTCTAAGAGAGGGGGGAGGGGGAAGGGAAAAAACGGGCGTACCAGGAAAGGGAGCGGTGGGAGGTTCGCTCTCAGGTCTCTCTAACTCTCTCTCCTCTCTCTCGCTCTCTCGCAATCTCTCTCTCTCTCTCTTTGAACCTTTCTGAGAACTGATTTCCGTTCCTGGAGGGTTCTGCAATACCGGGTCAGATGCGTGGAGTGGAAGGTAGCAAGCCCCGCTTCCATCTCCCGCTTCCAAAAATCCATTTAATATAGACGGTCCCCCTATGGGGGACGTATCAGATATTAAACTGATAAGAACAGATACTACACTTGATCTGAGCCAAGAGGCCGAGAAGCGATGCCCACAATGGTTTTGGCCAAACGCCCCGGGCGCGGCCGCCCGCCGCAGCAGTCGTGGTACTTGCTTCTCGGGCGGGCGCATGGGGGAAGGATGGAAGGAAAGAATGAAGTAAGGGGGCCGGGCTCCAACGGGGGCGACCGCCCTTTCTGTGCTCGTTCTGCTTTTAAACTCCAGGTGGAGCCCCTCCCTGAGGGGAAGGGCTGTCCAAAAATTGGATCGAACTCGTAAATGCTCCTCTCCACGGAAATCTTTAGTAAAAGGCGAAAGGTTCATTCGAGCTGTAGAGAAGCCGGAGCGTGCCTTTGCTGGTGGCCGAGCCCTTCCGGCCGGCCCAAAGGCCCAAAGGCCCTCCCCTCTGCCAAGCGGCAGCGAGGCCACGCAAAAAACAAAAACAGGGAACTCCTCCCAAAACGCATCTGCCGTTCCGCCCCGGCGAAAGGGCGCTTTGCTGCTGCTGCTGCTGCTGCTGCTGCTACACTGGCCTGCTGCGTGCGTTAGGCCTGCCTGAATATGAAATATGAAAAAAAAAAAAAAAAAAAAAAAAAAAAAAAAAAAAGCGCGTCCCAGGAAGCAGGAAAACCGCCGGTCCGGAAAGGGGAGGAGTGAGGAGGCGAGGGGAAGAGGAGTTAGGCAAATCCAGGCCTCTCTCTCTCTCTCTCTCTCTCCTCTCTCTCTCTCTCTCTCTCTCCGCTCTCTCTCTCTCTCTCTCGCTCGCTCGCCTCTCTCTCTCTCTCTCTCTTTTGACCTTTCTGAGAAATGGGCACCGTTCCCGGAGGTACTGCAATACCGGGTCGATGCGTGGAGTGGACGGAGCAAGCCCCGCTTCCATCTCCCGCTTCCAAAAATCCATTTAATATAGACGGTCCCCCTATGGGGGACGTATCAGATATTAAACTGATAAGAACAGATTTTTTTTTTTTTTTTTTTTTTTATTTTTAAAGTTTTAACCCATTTTTAAAGCGATGCCCACAATGGTTTTGGCCAAACGCACTAAATACAATACAGAACAAAAACAGTCACATTATCGAAGTCATAAAGAACTTTACAATAAAAAACAGACCCTTTGAAAAAAAAACTACACGACTAACACTGAAGGGACACCCACAATACCATAACAAATAACAAAGACAAAAAACACCCAAAACCACAAGAACATGTTACCATTACAAACCCAAACCACTAAACCAAAGACTAGCTAATACATAAAACCAATAACTAACATATATTCTGAAAAACACCATTTCTTTAAATTTACATATATGCAAATCAACCCCTGAACACGAGCCCACAAAAAACGTTCCAAAAACACATATAGGCCCATCATTTCATTATAATAATCATCACACAAACATACAATTCAGCAAAAAAAACCAAAAAACAAAACCATATCCCCCTATTTCTTTTCCGCCTCCCTCCTTGCTATATCTGCTTTCCGTCTAGCATCTTGCAAAATCCTCTCCCTCTCAATCCAATACTTCTGTACCTCACTCTCCGGTGCAGGTCCCTTTCTCAGTCTTTCATTCCAAATCATTAATTCACTAAATTCCTTCTCACAGTAACAAGACATTAAAGTATGTCTATAGGTAGAAGTCTCTACACCTTTCTTTTTCCTCTTCTCCTCTTGTATTACCATCTTCTCTGCCCAAGTTAGCCGTTCGTACGCCTCCTTTTCCTGTTTCCTTTTCTCCTTTACGTCTTCGATTCTTTTTTTCCTCCTTTCCTCCTCTTCTTCCACACTTTCAGACCAACTTGGCCCGACTACACCCTCGCTGGCACTCTCTTCACTACTGCTCACAGCTCCAATCTCCCTCTCTTTCCGCTTTCTTTGAACTCCACTCTCCGTTGCCTCCATCGCCTCACTCTCTTGCTACCTTCTCCGCCCCACCACCACCTCCACCACCACCACCACGGTCCCGGGCTCTATGGGGGACCCCCTTTCACTACATTACCACTCATAAGAACCCTCCACCTCTCTCCACACCACCTTCCAATACCCTTACATAGACCACCACTTTTACTCCCTCCACTCATCCCCTTTCCACTCCCATCTTTCTTTACCCCATCAACACACTCATTTGCTCGCTCACCATCCATACTACTTCCAATTCCACTCATTCCCTTTCCAGTCCCACCTTTCTTTACACCAGCACCACCCTCATTTACTCCCTCACCAGGAATACTACTCCCACCTCCACTCTTTCCCGACCGCTCCCATCTTTCTTTGCACCATCACCACTCTCATTTGCATGCTCTTCATCCATACCACGTTTACCACACTCTCTATACAAATGATCGAAAGATCCACACATGCTACAACTCTTTGGGGTGTTGCAGTCCATCGCTTCATGCCCCTTCCTCCTACACTTTTGGCAGAACACCACTTGGCACTCACTCGCCTCATGTCCTTCAGTGTCACACTTGAAGCATTTCCTTGGTTGCCCAGGGTAAGATAGAAAACCCCTGTTTCCTCCAATCTGTATCTGGCCCGGAGGGTGTATTATACCCCCCTCCTTTGAACTACAAATCTTCAGCCTCACAAAGAATTTCCACTTCCCAGTCCAAATACCTGCAGGGTCAAGAACTTTAAAAGGTCCCGAAATAATGTCACACACCCGCTTGACATACTGTACAACATCTTCTTCTCCAACATATGGGTTGTACATAAAAACAAATAAAGGTCGAACTTCCCTTGCAAACAAAGGGTCTCCAATATACATTGAAAAAGGTCTTTCATTTTTCTTCTGCTGAAAAACATCCCACACATTTCGAGCCAGTTCTTCGCTACATAGAGCTAAATCAAAAAACTTATCATAATTTTGGAAACAAAAAATAGACTTAACTTCCAGCTTCAGTCCTTTCAGCAGCACTTCCTTAACGAAAAATTCACGTCCACCTGGCGTATTCTTCCATTCTCCAACATCCACGGTCCTCAGCTGTTTCTCCAACTCCTCACTCCATCGAAACCGGATCAGGTTCTGCATTCTCCTTCCCGTTGCCATCGCATCCAGCTCCCAGCGCCTTCTCTTTCTCAGCAAATATTCAAAATGCTGCGGTCATGCCACATACACTTGAAATGAGCCAAGAGGCCGAGAAGCGATGCCCACAATGGTTTTGGCCAAACGCCCCGGGCGCGGCCGCCCGCCGCAGCAGTCGTGGTACTTGCTTCTCGGGCGGGCGGAGGGGGGCGGAGGAAGGAAGGAAGGAAGGAAGGAAAGGTGCCGGGCTCCAACGGGGGCGACCGCCCTTTCTGTGCTCGTTCTGCTTTTAAACTCCAGGTGGAGCCCCTCCCTGAGGGGAAGGGCTGTCCAAAAATTGGATCGAACTCGTAAATGCTCCTCTCCACGGAAATCTTTAGTAAAAGGCGAAAGGTTCATTCGAGCTGTAGAGAAGCCGGAGCGTGCCTTTGCTGGTGGCCGAGCCCTTCCGGCCGGCCCAAAGGCCCAAAGGCCCTCCCCTCTGCCAAGCGGCAGCGAGGCCACGCACGCAAAACAAAAACAGGGAACTCCTCCCAAAACGCATCTGCCGTTCCGCCCCGGCGAAAGGGCGCTTTGCTGCTGCTGCTACACTGGCCTGCTGCGTGTGTTAGGCCTGCCTGAATATGAAATATGAAAAAAAAAAAAAAAAAAAAAAAAAAAAAAAAAAAAAAAAAAAAAGAACGAAAAGAGCGGGAAAACGGCGCGTCCCAGGAAAGGGGAGGTGGGGAGGGAGGGAGGGTCTCCTGGGGCTCTCTCTCTCTCTCTCTCTCTCTCTCTCTCTCTCTCTCCTCTCTCTCTCTCTCTCTCTCGCTCTCTCCTCTCTCTCTCTCTCTCTCTCTCTTTTGACCTTTCTGAGAAATGGGCACCGTTCCCGGAGGTACTGCAATACCGGGTCGATGCGTGGAGTGGACGGAGCAAGCCCCGCTTCCATCTCCCGCTTCCAAAAATCCATTTAATATAGACGGTCCCCCTATGGGGGACGTATCAGATATTAAACTGATAAGAACAGATACTACACTTGATCTGAGCCAAGAGGCCGAGAAGCGATGCCCACAATGGTTTTGGCCAAACGCCCCGGGCGCGGCCGCCCGCCGCAGCAGTCGTGGTACTTGCTTCTCGGGCGGGCGGAGGGAGGGAGGAAGGAAGGAAGGAAGGAAGGAAGGAAAGGTGCCGGGCTCCAACGGGGGCGACCGCCCTTTCTGTGCTCGTTCTGCTTTTAAACTCCAGGTGGAGCCCCTCCCTGAGGGGAAGGGCTGTCCAAAAATTGGATCGAACTCGTAAATGCTCCTCTCCACGGAAATCTTTAGTAAAAGGCGAAAGGTTCATTCGAGCTGTAGAGAAGCCGGAGCGTGCCTTTGCTGGTGGCCGAGCCCTTCCGGCCGGCCCAAAGGCCCAAAGGCCCTCCCCTCTGCCAAGCGGCAGCGAGGCCACGCACGCAAAACAAAAACAGGGAACTCCTCCCAAAACGCATCTGCCGTTCCGCCCCGGCGAAAGGGCGCTTTGCTGCTGCTGCTACACTGGCCTGCTGCGTGTGTTAGGCCTGCCTGAATATGAAAATATGAAAAAAAAAAAAAAAAAAAAAAAAAAAAAAAGAAAAAAGAGCGGGAAAACGGCGCGTCCAAAAAGTGTTTAGGTGGGCTAGTGAAGGGGAGTCCCCGGCTCCGAGGGAGGGAGGGGTTGGGTGGTCTCTCTCTCTCTCTCTCTCTCTCTCTCTCGCTCCTCTCTCTCTCTCTCTCTCTCTCTCTCTCGCTCTCTCTCTCTCTCTCTCTCTCTCTCTTTTGACCTTTCTGAGAAATGGGCACCGTTCCCGGAGGTACTGCAATACCGGGTCGATGCGTGGAGTGGACGGAGCAAGCCCCGCTTCCATCTCCCGCTTCCAAAAATCCATTTAATATAGACGGTCCCCCTATGGGGGACGTATCAGATATTAAACTGATAAGAACAGATACTACACTTGATCTGAGCCAAGAGGCCGAGAAGCGATGCCCACAATGGTTTTGGCCAAACGCCCCGGGCGCGGCCGCCCGCCGCAGCAGTCGTGGTACTTGCTTCTCGGGCGGGCGGAGGGGAGGAAGGAAGGAAGGAAGGAAGGAAGGAAGGAAGGAAGGAAAGGTGCCGGGCTCCAACGGGGGCGACCGCCCTTTCTGTGCTCGTTCTGCTTTTAAACTCCAGGTGGAGCCCCTCCCTGAGGGGAAGGGCTGTCCAAAAATTGGATCGAACTCGTAAATGCTCCTCTCCACGGAAATCTTTAGTAAAAGGCGAAAGGTTTATTCGAGCTGTAGAGAAGCCAGAGCGTGCCTTTGCTGGTGGCCGAGCCCTTCCGGCCGGCCCAAAGGCCCAAAGGCCCTCCCCTCTGCCAAGCGGCAGCGAGGCCACGCACGCAAAACAAAAACAGGGAACTCCTCCCAAAACGCATCTGCCGTTCCGCCCCGGCGAAAGGGCGCTTTGCTGCTGCTGCTACACTGGCCTGCTGCGTGTGTTAGGCCTGCCTGAATATGAAATATGAAAAAAAAAAAAAAAAAAAAAAAAAAAAAAAAAAAAGAACGAAAAGAGCGGGAAAACGGCGCGTCCCAGGAAAGGGGAGGGTGGGGGGGGAAAAAAAAAAAAAAAAAAAAAAAAAAAAAAAAAAAAAACAAAAAAAAAAAAAAAAAAAAAAAAAAAAAAAAAAAAAAAAAAAAAAAAAAAAAAAAATGAACGAAAACTAAACAAAACACAAAAAGGTCGGGGGGGGGGGGGGAAAACGGCGCGGGAGGGGGGCTCGTTAGGGTCTCTCTATATCTCTCTCTCTCTCTCTCTCTCTCTCTCTCTCTCTCTCTCTCTCTCTCTCTCTCTCTCTCTCTCTCTCTCTCTCTCTCTCTTTTGACCTTTCTGAGAAATGGGCACCGTTCCCGGAGGTACTGCAATACCGGGTCGATGCGTGGAGTGGACGGAGCAAGCCCCGCTTCCATCTCCCGCTTCCAAAAATCCATTTAATATAGACGGTCCCCCTATGGGGGACGTATCAGATATTAAACTGATAAGAACAGATTTTTTTTTTTTTTTTTTTTTTTTTTTTTTTTTTTTATTAGAAAATACTCAAACAATAAATATTCAAACAATAAACACAATCACACAATTAACAATTCAAAACAGACCTTACCCTTCCCCAAATATTTTCACAAAAATCATCCCCATACATGTGTTTGTCCATTTTAATTACATCTTTTATCTTCCAAAGAAACAAAAAATAGGCTTCTGTCGGTTCTGTTTTATCTTTTTTCTTTTTAATACACAAATTTCTTTTCTCCCATAATACCACCTTCCCCAAACTAATAATAAGCCATACTGCTCTAAATTTCTCTTTTGGCAGCTTTATCACCTCCTCCCCATACAAGATAACCTTCCCATTCAAAATTATATCACAAAACAAACTAATAAGATTGCTACATTTTCCCCAAAATACCTTTGCAAAAGTGCAGTCCCAGAACACATGTAAGACTGTTTCCTCCTTTTTGCACCTTGGACACTCTGCGTTTACCGCACATTGATGCCTATACAGTCTTTCCTTTACTGGCAATCTATCTAGAGCACACAGCCACCCCAAATCTTTGCACTCATTTCCTAACCATTTTGGCTGTATGCCTTCCCAATTTACTAATTTAAGATTGTGTTCATATCTTCCTTCCCATCTCTCTCTTATCTTTTCATACATTTTTTTATGGTTTAACAAAACATCCCTTTCTATTTCTTTTATTTGCATTTTTAAAAAGACTGATGCGTACATGTAGTGTTCTGGCCTTGTCTCAGCGTTTGGGACCGTGTTGTCCCAGGGTATTATCCCTCTTAAAACTGCTCCAAACCATAACCGAGTAAAATAAAAAGACTTGTGCTCTGTTCCCTTCAGCAGTGTTTTGCATATTTGATTTAAAAAAAAACAATCCAATTTTACAGATAAACACGGAATGTCTCTTCCTCCCTTTGCCACCTTCCCATACATCAATTCCCTATTCACACTTTCGTATTTATTGCCCCATACAAAAGAAAACATTAACCTAGTTAGTATTATTTTATTTTTTGCGTTAATAGGAAACACCCGTGCCAAATAAACTAGTGCTGGTACTATGTCTGTTTTTATTACTAGAATTCTCCCACTGATGGTCAGTCTTCTACATTTCCACATATTTAATTTTACTTTAACTTTCTCAATTTTCTCTTCCCAATTTTTCTTTATCCCATCCTTCTGAAAAAAGTGCACCCCCAAGATTTTTAACCCTTCCCTGCACACAGTTATACCTCCCCTGCTGTCCGTCCTCCCTTCCCACTTACCACAGAACATCATGCACGATTTCTCCAAATTTACTTTTGACCCAACAGCTTCTCCGTATGTTTTTAATAACAAGATTGCTCTATCTATGGCCCAATCTGAACATAAAAACAAAGTTGTGTCGTCTGCGTATTGTGCAATCTTGACCCTTTTCCCCTTACTCCCTGGGATATGAACCCCATCTATATCTTTATCTTTTCTTATTAAGTTTGCCAAAGGCTCAATACACAACACATACAATAATGGTGACATCGGACACCCTTGCCTCACCCCCCCTTCCTGCCTTACCTGTTCACTGAGAAACCCATTAATTTGCACCTTGCTAGTTGCTTTGTTGTACATCGTTCTAATCCACTTTACAAAGGTTCCACAATTCATTCTTTCTAGAACGGAAAACAGAAATTCGTGGCTGACCCTATCAAAAGCCTTCTCCTGGTCAACACTCAACAGACACAGAGGTAAGTCTCTTTCTTTTACCCAGCTGATGACATCCCTAGTTAATTGTAAATTGTAAGTTGTGGACCTATTCTTAACCCCACAAGTCTGGTCCTCATTAACTAGACTGGGCATCACTGCTTTTAGTCTATTGGTCATTACTTTACCCAAGATTTTATAATCTACATTTAACAGGGTAATAGGCCTCCAGTTTTTTAGCAGGTTCTTATCTCCCTTTTTATATATCAGACTTATTATCCCTGTCTTCATGGTTTCTGGCATCTCTCCATCCACCAAAATCTCTCTGTACACCTCAGTTAAATCGTCTCCTAAAATATCCCAAAAACAAACATAAAATTCCTTTGGTAACCCGTCACACCCAGGAGTTTTATCAGCTTTCAAAGACTTCAATGCCGTCTCTATCTCACATTTGGTTATCTCTTGCTCCAGAAGTGTTTTCTCATCGTTATTTAACTTCTGGTCTATATTGTTCAACAATTCCTCTGCTTTTGTGTGATCTATTTCCCTTTTGTTAAAAAGTTCCTGATAAAACTCCTGAGCATGCTTTAAGATGTCCTCTCTTTTATTGATTTTCCCTGTCCCTGTTTCTAATTCAGAAATTACACATTTCCTTTGTTTTCCTTTAATACTTTGAAAAAAAAATTTAGAGCATTTTTCGTCTTGTTCTTTTTCTGTTACTTTAGCCAAAAATGTAAATTCCTTAACCTTTTTTTCGATGTTATTTTGTATTTCCTTTTTAATGTTGTTATATGCTTCTAAACTAACCTCTTTCCCCTCGTTTATTTTAGAATGCATGATCTCTAATTCTTTTTGTAATTTTCTCTCAAAATGTCTCTCCTCTTTCTTTTTCCTTTTACTGTATATTTGGCAAAACTATCTTATTTTAACTTTTACCATCTCCCACCAATCAACAATGGTTCCGAAAGCCCACTTCATATCTTTCCATGTATTATAAAAGATCTTAAATTCGTGCCTGAATTCATCACACTCTAACCCTTTCATATTCAATTTCCAATACCCCCTACCTATGTCCTCCCCCTTAATTTCAATAGAAGCCCCAATTGTATCATGGTCTGAAAACCAGTTGGGATACATGAAGAAATCCAAGATCTTAATATTTTTAGATATAAAGAAGTAATCTAACCTTTTACTCGCTCCTCTTGAGTTTCTCCATGTATGCCCTACACCTTTTTTATTGTGTCTCCTATACACATCCACCAAATCATAATCCCCCAATACCTTTATTAAATACTGTGCAGAAAAGTCATAGTCACCCTCAAAACATGTGTTAAAATCCCCACCCATTACAACTGTGCGATTGGTACATAGAATATTAGGTAAGTGCTTAAATGTGTCCAGCCTTGTCCCTTTTAATGTAGGTGCGTACATATTCACCAGGCTAAGCTTTCTATCATTGAGCCTGCCATCTGTATACATTAATCTGCCTGGTATGATCACTCTTGTTTCCTCAATGACAAACCTGGTATTTTTAAATAATATTCCCACCCCATCTGAATGTACATTACCAATGCTCCATACTGAAGCACCATCCTTCCAGTCCTTACTAAAGCGTTCAATGTCCTCTGAAT
Source organism: Polyodon spathula (assembly GCF_017654505.1). NCBI lineage: Eukaryota > Metazoa > Chordata > Actinopteri > Acipenseriformes > Polyodontidae > Polyodon > Polyodon spathula. The sequence goes on from NW_024475129.1 coordinate 13,668, forward strand.
TCTTCAGGTGGCATTCCTGCAAAAAACAGACTTGAAAGTCCAAAGACCTGAGAGAAAAGAACAAGGAAGCCCTCTTACCAACATCTCTCATGCCCCTAGTGTTGACTGAAAACACGTTGAAATACATTTTTTTTTTATGTTCCATCTTCTTTACCACCCTTCTGGAACATTGTCGTTTTCTTCATGTTGTCCACCATTGAGTCACTCAAGTAATTGAGCTGGGAATCCACGCTGTTCTCCTCACTATCCACTTCTGATGGCACCAACGGGGAGCTCTCTATGGAAGACGGCTCGACACTTGAGACTTCTTCCTCTCCCACCTCCTCATTTTCCAAACACTCGTAGCTGTTGGATGTCTCAATTACGCAGACTTTGTTGTCACCTTCCAAACCCTCCTGGTTTAATTTCCTCTTTGTCGTTCTTTTTCCTCCCACCAATTCCCAACCCATCTCGTCACTTTCTTCTGTGTCTCCCCATTGTTTTGTGCCCCCAACAGGTGTATCTGAAATCACCGTACCTTGAGATGATTCGTCGGTCGCCATAGCTTCAGGTAAGTTCTCAACACTAGTAACTGACTTCTTTTTTTCCCTTTTTTCTTTTCCAGACACTCCTGCCACAGGGTCCTCAACAGCGGGAGGCTCCAACCCAACAGCCAGAGGCTCCTCCATCGCAGCCGCCGTTGTAGTCACTGGAAGATTCTCCTGCACAGCGCCTTCAGAAACAGCGCCCCCATCAGCACAGGTAGGTGCAATTTCTTCTAGAACCTCCTCAACGTCACGAAATGACTCAGCGTAAGTCTTGTGTCGGTAAGGGCAGTCCTTGAACATGTGCTCAGTGGAATCACACAGGTTGCAGGATCTGGGTTTTTTACATTCCTTTGCCTCATGTCCCGTCTCTAGACAATTTCTGCAGAAGATATTAGGGCACATTACTGCAATATGTCCCTGCTCTCCGCATTTTCGACAGGTTTTGGGTTGTCCATAATAATACAGAAAACCTTAACACCACCGATATAAAAGGATGCTGGGGGACATTCAAACCCTCCTATTTTCCTCTTAAAACGGACAGTGTATTTTCTATTCCCGTTCCACATACCATCATAGTCCATCTCTCTTACTCCAGCACCTAAAACATCGCAGTATTTAGTCAGAAATCGCCGAATGTCCTGCTCTTTAGTATAAGGGTTCTGCATGCACACTGTCACGGTTCTCACCCGGCTTGCAAACAGTGGCTCCACTCTGAAGTTTGAAATCGGAGAGATGTCCTTTGATTCCAGGCACTTGGTCCATGCTTCCTCGCATAAGTAGTCCCCCGCGAAAGTCACTTCATAGGTACTCCTTAGTGGAAAGTCCCGGTAGCAATAGATCTGCGCCGCTGTAACTCCCAGGAATTCAAAAATGATGTCCTTGGCAAAGCTCCTTCTTGTCATGGTGAACTGAACTCCATCCTTTTCTCTTCCAATGAAACGTATTGTATTCAGAAGTCGCGCCGAGGGGGCCGACATGTAGTCTCCGGTCGCCATCACCTTCTCTTTTCTCTCTATTTAGAAAAAGCTGCGGTCATGCCACATACTTAATCCGAGCCAAGAGGCCGAGAAGCGATGCCCACAATGGTTTTGGCCAAACGCCCCGGGCGCGGCCGCCCGCCGCAGCAGTCGTGGTACTTGCTTCTCGGGCGGGCGGAGGGAGGGAGGAAGGAAGGAAGGAAGGAAGGAAAGGTGCCGGGCTCCAACGGGGGCGACCGCCCTTTCTGTGCTCGTTCTGCTTTTAAACTCCAGGTGGAGCCCCTCCCTGAGGGGAAGGGCTGTCCAAAAATTGGATCGAACTCGTAAATGCTCCTCTCCACGGAAATCTTTAGTAAAAGGCGAAAGGTTCATTCGAGCTGTAGAGAAGCCGGAGCGTGCCTTTGCTGGTGGCCGAGCCCTTCCGGCCGGCCCAAAGGCCCAAAGGCCCTCCCCTCTGCCAAGCGGCAGCGAGGCCACGCACGCAAAACAAAAACAGGGAACTCCTCCCAAAACGCATCTGCCGTTCCGCCCCGGCGAAAGGGCGCTTTGCTGCTGCTGCTACACTGGCCTGCTGCGTGTGTTAGGCCTGCCTGAATATGAAATATGAAAAAAAAAAAAAAAAAAAAAAAAAAAAAAAACGAAAAGAGCGGGAAAACGGCGCGTCCCAGGAAAGGGGAGGGTGGAGGCTCTCTCTCTCTCTCTCTCTCTCTCTCTCTCTCTCTCTCTCTCTCTCTCTCTCTCTCTCTCTCTCTCTCTCTCTCTTTTGACCTTTCTGAGAAATGGGCACCGTTCCCGGAGGTACTGCAATACCGGGTCGATGCGTGGAGTGGACGGAGCAAGCCCCGCTTCCATCTCCCGCTTCCAAAAATCCATTTAATATAGACGGTCCCCCTATGGGGGACGTATCAGATATTAAACTGATAAGAACAGATTTTTTTTTTTTGATCTTTTTTAATTTATTAAATCTTCGACAAGCGATGCACACAATGGTTTTGGCCAAACGCCAAAAAAACGGCCGCCCGCCGCAGCAGTCGTGGTACTTGCTTCAAACACAAATACTCATTCATAAACAACAAAAATCTTATATCAAAGCCAGAACTGAAATCATTAAACACAAATACCCTTACTGTGCTCGTTCTGCTTTTAAACTCCAGTTATTTTCTTTTATAACAGGAAGGTCTGTCCTAAAACTGGATCGAACTCGTAAATGCTCCTCTCCACGGTTATCTTCAGTAAAAGGCGAAAGGTTCTATTCGAGCTGTAGAGAAGCCAAATCAAAAACTTTCCCATTAATACTCTTCTATTAATCGGCCCAAAGGCACAAAGGCCCTCCCCTCTACCAAAACGGCAGCTATCCACGCATACAAAACAAAAAAAAACACTAACTAACCGCATATGCCGTTCCGCCCCGAAAAAACTACATTTTGTTCTACATCTGCACAAAACATTCCCCATCTACCATTACCCCATTTACATATCCCATCCACCTAAAACAGAACAACCAATCAGAAGCTTACACATGTCACAAACTGAAAAACATTGCTCAAGTCTTTTTAACAATTCTCACAATTTTCTCAGTTCCAGTCTCTTTCTCCTTTTCTACCTCCTCCACTCTGCTCTGCCCAGTCTTTCTTCTCTTCTTTCCCTGCAGTCGTTCCAGACCCGCTCACTCCCGGAGGTACTGCAATACCGGGTCGATGCGTGTCTTCTTCGGAGCAAGCCCCGTTCTGTCTCCCGCTGCTTTACGACTTTTTTCTTTGCCGCTACTGCCACTGGGGGACGTCCGCTATTACACTGATTTTATCCATGGTCTTTAGTTTCTCCAATAAATTTCTCCTTGGCTCCATTAACAACCGTAAAACATTCTTCTTCCCCAACTCACCTTCCAAATCCAAAACTCCACACTGGATTCCTCATCACTAGCTCGTCCTTTTCGCAGCCCCAGCGTAACTCGAAGCATTCTGTACTTTAACAAAACAAAACATCCACAAAAAATTAAAGCTAATTCCCATTACAGCAAAAAACACAGTCTAATCTTTTCTTTACCATATCTTTAACAATACAAGAAAATCCTTCAATTTCACAGTATGCAAAACAAAGTATTACTATGTTCCCCAAAAACTCCCGCCTCATATTCCCAATTCCATTACATTTCCGACACAAAAAACACTGACCAACATAAAACAAATAACCCCGGTTAGATCAAACAGAAAAGGAAAAAAGGCGGAAACTTCACAAAACCTCATATCCCTCCTTGCTGGGTCGAAATCTTGTCCATATCTTCCAAGTACCGGTCACATAGTCAAAACTCATCCATACATTTCTCATATTTCTCTGACTCACCTTCTAAACTAGCTCCCTTTCTAGCAACCTCCCCTGCCAGGCACAAACGGGTTATACAAATGAACAAAAACAACACGGACTTCTTGCAAAAAAAGAGCTTCGAAGTTAAACAAATTCAAAGCCTTCCTTTCTCTTCTTCTCCTCTTCTAATTCCAAACTCCGCCCAAGATAGCTCTTCGTATTCCTCCTTTTCCCGTTTCCTTTTCTCCTTTGCATCTTCCTTTTCTCTCAAAAAAATTGACTTCTTGTCCTCCTTTCCTCCTCTTCCTCCACACTTTCAGACCAGCTCGGACCGACTCACCCTCACTGGCACTCTCCTCGCTTTCCTCACAGCATGCGCTCCTCTCTCTTTCCGCTTCTTCAGAATTTCACTCTTCGTTCCCTCCATCGCCACACTCTCTTCCACCTTGTCCGCCCCACCATCACCTTCACCCACACCACCACCACACATGCCCACACCTGCACACCCTTTCACTTCATTACCACTCATACCCCCTCCACCACTAACCACTCTCACCACACCACCTTCCTTACTTACATCACTGCCCCCTTTACTCCCTCCACTCATTCCCTTTCCTCTCCCATCTTTCTTTGCACCATCACCAGGAATTTGCTCGCTCACCATCCATACCACCCCCACTTCCACTCTTTCCTTCTCCACTCCCATCCTTCTTTGCACGTCACCACTCTCACTTGCTCTCTCACCATCCATACCACGCTTCCCACATTCTCTGTACAGGTGATCCAGTGCTCCACACATACTGCAACTCTTTGGGGTTTTACAGTCCTGTGCTTCATGCCCTTCCCTTCTGCATTTCTGGCAAAACATCACTCCACATTCACTCGCCTCAGTGCCCTTCAGCGTCACATTTAAAGCACCTTTTCGGTTGCCCAGGGTAACTTAAAAAACCCCTGTTACCCCCAATCTGTACTCGTCCCGGAGGGTGTACTATACCCCCCTCCTTTGAACTGCAGATCTTCAGCCTCACAATAAATCTTCCACTTCCCGGTCCAAATACCAACAGGGTCAAGTACTTTAAAAGGTCCCGAAATAATGTCACAAAACCGCCCAACATACTGTGCAACTTCTTCTTCTCCAACATATGGATTAAACATAAAAACAAACAAGGGACGGATTTCCCTTGCAAATAAAGGATCTCCAATATACATAGAAAAAGGTTTTTCATTTTTCTTCTTCTGGTATACCTCCCAAACACTACGAGCCAGTTCCTCATTGCACAAGGCTAAATCAAAAAACTTCTCATAATTCTGAAAACAAAAAATAGATTTCACCTCCAACTTCAGACCTTTCAGCAGAACTTCCTTCACAAAAAACTCCCGACCACCTGGTGTATTCTTCAAATCTCCGACGCTCACGGTTTTCAGCTCCTTCTCCAAATTCTCACTCCATCGAAAACGAATGAGGTTCTGCATCCTTCTCCCAGTCGCCATCGTATGCAGCTCCCAGCGCCTTCTCTTCCTCAATGGATTCTCAGGATGCTGCGGTCATGCCACATACACTTGATCTGAGCCAAGAGGCCGAGAAGCGATGCCCACAATGGTTTTGGCCAAACGCCCCGGGCGCGGCCGCCCGCCGCAGCAGTCGTGGTACTTGCTTCTCGGGCGGGCGGAGGGAGGATAGGAAGGAAGGAAGGAAGGAAGGAAGGAAAGGTGCCGGGCTCCAACGGGGGCGACCGCCCTTTCTGTGCTCGTTCTGCTTTTAAACTCCAGGTGGAGCCCCTCCCTGAGGGGAAGGGCTGTCCAAAAATTGGATCGAACTCGTAAATGCTCCTCTCCACGGAAATCTTTAGTAAAAGGCGAAAGGTTCATTCGAGCTGTAGAGAAGCCGGAGCGTGCCTTTGCTGGTGGCCGAGCCCTTCCGGCCGGCCCAAAGGCCCAAAGGCCCTCCCCTCTGCCAAGCGGCAGCGAGGCCACGCACGCAAAACAAAAACAGGGAACTCCTCCCAAAACGCATCTGCCGTTCCGCCCCGGCGAAAGGGCGCTTTGCTGCTGCTGCTACACTGGCCTGCTGCGTGTGTTAGGCCTGCCTGAATATGAAATATGAAAAAAAAAAAAAAAAAAAAAAAAAAAAAAAAAAAAAAAAAAGAACGAAAAGAGCGGGAAAACGGCGCGTCCCAGGAAAGGGGAGGGTGGGGCTCTCTCTCTCTCTCTCTCTCTCTCTCTCTCTCTCTCTCTCTCTCTCTCTCTCTCTCTCTCTCTCTCTTTGACCTTTCTGAGAAATGGGCACCGTTCCCGGAGGTACTGAGAATTCCCGGACTGCGGGTCGATGCGTGGAGTGGACGGAGCAAGCCCCGCTTCCATCTCCCGCTTCCAAAAATCCATTTAATATAGACGGTCCCCCTATGGGGGACGTATCAGATATTAAACTGATAAGAACAGATTTTTTTGTTTTTAAAGTTTTTATTTATTTTCATTAAACAAAGAAAAACATACTCATACATAATCAAACCACTAAATACAATACA
>NW_024475130.1:0-742 GCF_017654505.1 Polyodon spathula
GAGAAGCGATGCCCACAATGGTTTTGGCCAAACGCCCCGGGCGCGGCCGCCCGCCGCAGCAGTCGTGGTACTTGCTTCTCGGGCGGGCGGAGGGAGGAAGGAAGGAAGGAAGGAAGGAAGGAAAGGTGCCGGGCTCCAACGGGGGCGACCGCCCTTTCTGTGCTCGTTCTGCTTTTAAACTCCAGGTGGAGCCCCTCCCTGAGGGGAAGGGCTGTCCAAAAATTGGATCGAACTCGTAAATGCTCCTCTCCACGGAAATCTTTAGTAAAAGGCGAAAGGTTCATTCGAGCTGTAGAGAAGCCGGAGCGTGCCTTTGCTGGTGGCCGAGCCCTTCCGGCCGGCCCAAAGGCCCAAAGGCCCTCCCCTCTGCCAAGCGGCAGCGAGGCCACGCACGCAAAACAAAAACAGGGAACTCCTCCCAAAACGCATCTGCCGTTCCGCCCCGGCGAAAGGGCGCTTTGCTGCTGCTGCTACACTGGCCTGCTGCGTGTGTTAGGCCTGCCTGAATATGAAATATGAAAAAAAAAAAAAAAAAAAAAAAAAAAAAAAAGAACGAAAAGAGCGGGAAAACGGCGCGTCCCAGGAAAGGGGAGGGTGGGGCTCTCTCTCTCTCTCTCTCTCTCTCTCTCTCTCTCTCTCTCTCTCTCCTCTCTCTCTCTCTCTCTCTCTCTCGCTCTCTCGCTCTCTCTCTCTCTCTCTTTTGACCCTTCTGAGAAATGGGCACCGTTCCCGGAGGTACTGC
>NW_024475131.1:0-9593 GCF_017654505.1 Polyodon spathula
AATACCGGGTCGATGCGTGGAGTGGACGGAGCAAGCCCCGCTTCCATCTCCCGCTTCCAAAAATCCATTTAATATAGACGGTCCCCCTATGGGGGACGTATCAGATATTAAACTGATAAGAACAGATTTTTTTTTTTTTTTTTTTTTTTTTTTTTTTTTTAATTTATTAAATCTTCACAAAAGAAACACTACAATTATACATCAACAACAAAAAAACAAAAAACAAAATACTCCAATACTTTTCAAACACAAATACTCATTCATAAACAACAAAAATCTTATATCAAAGCCAGAACTGAAATCATTAAACACAAATACCCTTACTCAAATTCTCAAAACTAGTTATTTTCTTTTATAACAGACCGTCATAACTAAGACTCATCAACTCTTTTTTACAATTTCTCTGTTATTTCATATAACCAAAATTCTATTTACTTTACATATATGCAAATCAAAAACAATCCCATTAATACTCTTCTATTAATCTTTTCAAAACACATTTATAACACAATACAAAAACTAACTATCTATCTAATACATAACTACAAAAAACACTAACTAACCCTATATCCAAAAGAAAAAACTACATTTTGTTCTACATCTGCACAAAACATTCCCCATCTACCATTACCCCATTTACATATCCCATCCACCTAAAACAGAACAACCAATCAGAAACTTACACATGTCACAAACTGAAAAAACATTGCTCAAGTCTTTTTAACAATTCTCACAATTTTCTCAGTTCCAGTCTCTTTCTCCTTTTCTACCTCCTCCACCTGCTCTGCCCAGTCTTTCTTCTCTTCTTTCCCTGCAGTCGTTCCAGACCCGCTCACTTCTGCTTCCTCTGCTGTCTTCTTCTCAGCCGTCTGTCTCTGCTGCTTTACGACTTTTTTCTTTGCCGCTACTGCCACTGGTTTCTCCGCTGACACTATTTTATCCATGGTCTTTAGTTTCTCCACAGTCTTCTCCTTGGCTCCAGTCTCCTCCGTACCCTTCTTCCCCTTCTCACCTTCCAAATCCTCCTCCACACTGGATTCCTCATCACTGCTCGTCCTTTTCGCAGCCCCAGCGTAACTCGAAGCTCTCTGTGGACACTCGTAATACAAATGATTAAAGCTACCACACAAATTACACCTCCTCTTTTCTTTACAGTCTTTAGTATTATGATCCTTCTTTTCACAGTTTCTACAATACATGTTCTTACACTCTCCCGCCTCATGACCCGTTCCCTTTCTGTGCTCGTTCTGCTTTTATTACATTTCCGACACAATTTCGGCTGACCAACATAAAACAAATAACCCCGGTTAGATCCAATAGAGAAGGAGGAAGGCGGATGCTTCACTCCCTCATATCCCTCCTTGCTGGGTCGAAATCTTGTCCATATCTTCCAAGTACCGGTCCATAGTCCAAACTCATCCATACATTTCTCCGGTGGCCTGACCACATTACAAAACTGCTCCAAAAAAATAGCAACCTCCCCTGCCGGCACAAACGGGTTATACAAATGAACATGAACAACACGGACTTCTTGCAAAAAAAGAGCTTCGAAATTAAACAAATTCAAAGGTGTCATTTTCTCATTCTGTCTCAGGCAATTCCAAACTTTTCTACAATAGTCTTCAGTTTTAAAAGTCAAATCATAAATTCCTCTTGCCTGAAAGTCTTGTAGACAAAAAAATTGACTCGTGTCAATTTTAACTTTCCCCAGCAACTGTCGGATGAAATCAGTTCTCGTCATCTCAGGCGTTCCTTCTTTCCTCAGCATGCGAATTGTATTCTTCAGCCTTGGTCCCGGGGGTTTCGACGTAGTCTCCGCCATGGTCTCGTCTTTCCCACGCCTTCTCTTCCTCCTGAGATCACTGCTGCGGTCAAGCCACACACAAAGATCTGAGCCAAGAGGCCGAGAAGCGATGCCCACAATGGTTTTGGCCAAACGCCCCGGGCGCGGCCGCCCGCCGCAGCAGTCGTGGTACTTGCTTCTCGGGCGGGCGGAGGGAGGAAGGAAGGAAGGAAGGAAGGAAGGAAAGGTGCCGGGCTCCAACGGGGGCGACCGCCCTTTCTGTGCTCGTTCTGCTTTTAAACTCCAGGTGGAGCCCCTCCCTGAGGGGAAGGGCTGTCCAAAAATTGGATCGAACTCGTAAATGCTCCTCTCCACGGAAATCTTTAGTAAAAGGCGAAAGGTTCATTCGAGCTGTAGAGAAGCCGGAGCGTGCCTTTGCTGGTGGCCGAGCCCTTCCGGCCGGCCCAAAGGCCCAAAGGCCCTCCCCTCTGCCAAGCGGCAGCGAGGCCACGCACGCAAAACAAAAACAGGGAACTCCTCCCAAAACGCATCTGCCGTTCCGCCCCGGCGAAAGGGCGCTTTGCTGCTGCTGCTACACTGGCCTGCTGCGTGTGTTAGGCCTGCCTGAATATGAAATATGAAAAAAAAAAAAAAAAAAAAAAAAAAAAAAAAAAAAGAAAAAAAAAAAAAAAAAAGAACGAAAAGATGGGGAGGAGCGGGTTGGCGAAAGGGTGACTGGGGAGGACCGGTGAGGGGAGGGAGGGAGGGAGGGTGGTGGGGAGCGGAGCCGGTGCATCTCGTTGCTCCGAAGCCGTAGCGAGTCGGAGGAGAGAGAATTTGACCTTTCTGAGAAATGGGCACCGTTCCCGGAGGTACTGCAATACCGGGTCGATGCGTGGAGTGGACGGAGCAAGCCCCGCTTCCATCTCCCGCTTCCAAAAATCCATTTAATATAGACGGTCCCCCTATGGGGGACGTATCAGATATTAAACTGATAAGAACAGATACTACACTTGATCTGAGCCAAGAGGCCGAGAAGCGATGCCCACAATGGTTTTGGCCAAACGCCCCGGGCGCGGCCGCCCGCCGCAGCAGTCGTGGTACTTGCTTCTCGGGCGGGCGGAGGGAGGGAGGAAGGAAGGAAGGAAGGAAGGAAGGAAAGGTGCCGGGCTCCAACGGGGGCGACCGCCCTTTCTGTGCTCGTTCTGCTTTTAAACTCCAGGTGGAGCCCCTCCCTGAGGGGAAGGGCTGTCCAAAAATTGGATCGAACTCGTAAATGCTCCTCTCCACGGAAATCTTTAGTAAAAGGCGAAAGGTTCATTCGAGCTGTAGAGAAGCCGGAGCGTGCCTTTGCTGGTGGCCGAGCCCTTCCGGCCGGCCCAAAGGCCCAAAGGCCCTCCCCTCTGCCAAGCGGCAGCGAGGCCACGCACGCAAAACAAAAACAGGGAACTCCTCCCAAAACGCATCTGCCGTTCCGCCCCGGCGAAAGGGCGCTTTGCTGCTGCTGCTACACTGGCCTGCTGCGTGTGTTAGGCCTGCCTGAATATGAAATATGAAAAAAAAAAAAAAAAAAAAAAAAAAAAAAAAGAACGAAAAGAGCGGGGGCAGGGCCCTTCCCCCTCCACCCCCCAGAGAGAGGGGTAGGAGGACCGGAAGGAACGCGTCCCAGACGAGGTGGGAAGAGGGTAGAGGGCTTGCTCCGCGGAGAGTCGCCTACAGGAGAGGGGGGAACAGGCAGTTATCTCTCTCCTCTCTTCTCTCTCTCTCTCTCTCTCTCTCTCTCTCTCTCTCTCTCTCTCTTTTGACCTTTCTGAGAAATGGGCACCGTTCCCGGAGGTACTGCAATACCGGGTCGATGCGTGGAGTGGACGGAGCAAGCCCCGCTTCCATCTCCCGCTTCCAAAAATCCATTTAATATAGACGGTCCCCCTATGGGGGACGTATCAGATATTAAACTGATAAGAACAGATTTTTTTTTTTTTTTTTTATTTGAAAATATTTTATTAATTCTTTTCAAAAGAAAACATTACATTTATGGTTATAAACCATATCTATTACAAATCATCACAAAAAAAACAAAAAACAAACAAAAACATTCAAAAACAACCAAAAACAAAAAAACAAAAACATTTCATTACAATAAACTTTAGCATAATCAAAATAACAAAACCACACAATACATCAATTCTTCAAAAATAACAGAGCCATCAATTTTCCAAAATAAAACATATCAATTTTCCAAGGTTTTAAACATATACAACAACAAATATTTCAAAAACAAAAAACAAAACAGTCTTTTATTCCCACTCCCACTCTTCAGTTTCAACATTTCTTTCTCAACTCAAAAATCATATCCAACACAAAACAAAATCTTTCTTTTAAACCTCTTTACTTCTTAATAATCCCCTTTCTTTTCTCTTCGTCTTTCCATCTGGCACATAACAAAACTCTATTCCTTTCTGTTCTGTATTTTTTAACCTCTGCCTCTGTTATCACCCCCTTCAACAATCTCTCCTTCCAAGCCATTAACTCAAAAAACTCCCTCCTACAAAGACTCCGCATTAAATTATCCTCCTTTTCTTCCATTATTTTTCCCTCAAAATCCCTCGGTTCCAGTCCTCTTAATGGGTCTCCTCTTCTTTTCCTCATCTCCTCTTTCTCCACGCTTTCATACCAGCTGGGACCAGCTGCACCCTCGTTGGCACTCTCCTCACTCCTGCTCCCGGCTCCAGGTTCTCTGTCCTTCCGCTTTTTCTTTATTTCACTCTCCGTTTCCTCCATCGCCTCACTCTCTTGCACCTTGTCCGCCCCACCATCACCTTCACCACCACCACCTACACCCACACCTCCACCCCCTTTCACTTCCTTACCACTCATACCCCCTCCACCACTAACCACTCTCACCACACCACCTTCCTTACTTACATCACCACCCCCTTTACTCCCTCCACTCATTCCCTTTCCACTCCCATCTTTCTTTGCACCATCACCACCCTCCTTTGCTCGCTCACCATCCATACCACTCCCACCTCCACTCTTTTCTTCTCCGCTCCCATCATTCTTTGCACCATCACCACCCTCACTTGCTCTCTCACCACCCATACCACGCTTTCCACACTCTCTATACAGGTGATCCAGTGCTCCACACATACTGCAACTTTTTGGGGTTTTACAGTCCATCGCTTCATGCCCTTTTCGCCTGCATTTCTGGCAGAACATTACTTTGCACTCGCTCGCCTCATGCCCTTCAGTGTCGCACTTAAAACACTTTCGCGGCTGCCCAGGGTAACTTAAAAAACCCCTGTTTCCCCCAATCTGTACATGACCCGGAGGGTGTACTATACCCCCCTCCTTTGCACTACAAATCTTAAGCCTTACAATAAATTTCCACTTCCCAGTCCATATGCCTATAGGGTCAAGCACTTTAAAAGGTCCCGAAATAACGTCGCAAAAACGGCCAACATACTGTGCGACTTCCTCCTGCCCAACATACGGGTTATACATGAAAACAAACAATGGCCGAACTTCCCTTGCAAATAAGGGATCTGCGATATACATCGAAAAAGGCCTTTCATTTCTCTTCTTCTGATAAGTATCCCAAACGCTCTGAGCCAATTCTTCACTGCACAAGGCCAAATCAAAAAACTTTTCATAGTTCTGAAAACAGAAAATAGACTTCACCTCCAAATTTAGTCCTTTCAACAGCACCTCCTTCACAAAGAATTCTCGTCCGCCAGGTGTATCCTTCAATTCTGCAATATCGACGCTTTTCAGTTCCTTCTCCAAAACCTCACTCCATCGGAAACGGATCAGGTTCTGCATCCTCCTTCCAGTCGCCATCGTATTCCGCTCCCAGCGCCTTCTCTTCCTCACTGGATCCTCAGGATGCTGCGGTCATGCCACATACACTTGAGCAGAGCCAAGAGGCCGAGAAGCGATGCCCACAATGGTTTTGGCCAAACGCCCCGGGCGCGGCCGCCCGCCGCAGCAGTCGTGGTACTTGCTTCTCGGGGGCGGGAGGGAGGGAGGAAGGAAGGAAGGAAGGAAGGAAGGAAAGGTGCCGGGCTCCAACGGGGGCGACCGCCCTTTCTGTGCTCGTTCTGCTTTTAAACTCCAGGTGGAGCCCCTCCCTGAGGGGAAGGGCTGTCCAAAAATTGGATCGAACTCGTAAATGCTCCTCTCCACGGAAATCTTTAGTAAAAGGCGAAAGGTTCATTCGAGCTGTAGAGAAGCCGGAGCGTGCCTTTGCTGGTGGCCGAGCCCTTCCGGCCGGCCCAAAGGCCCAAAGGCCCTCCCCTCTGCCAAGCGGCAGCGAGGCCACGCACGCAAAACAAAAACAGGGAACTCCTCCCAAAACGCATCTGCCGTTCCGCCCCGGCGAAAGGGCGCTTTGCTGCTGCTGCTACACTGGCCTGCTGCGTGTGTTAGGCCTGCCTGAATATGAAATATGAAAAAAAAAAAAAAAAAAAAAAAAAAAAAAAAAAAAGAACGAAAAGAGCGGGAAAACGGCGCGTCCCAGGAAAGGGGAGGGTGGGGAGGTGTGGAGGGTCTCTCTCTCTCTCTCTCTCTCTCTCTCTCTCGCTCTCTCTCTCTCTCCATCTCTCTCTCTCTCTCTCTCTCTCTCTCGCTCTCTCTCTCTCCTCTCTCTCTCGACTGAGCTAGAGAAGAAAACTGGAAAGCTCTTTACCACCGTTCCCGGAGGTACTGCAATACCGGGTCGATGCGTGGAGTGGACGGAGCAAGCCCCGCTTCCATCTCCCGCTTCCAAAAATCCATTTAATATAGACGGTCCCCCTATGGGGGACGTATCAGATATTAAACTGATAAGAACAGATACTACACTTGATCTGAGCCAAGAGGCCGAGAAGCGATGCCCACAATGGTTTTGGCCAAACGCCCCGGGCGCGGCGGCCCGCCGCAGCAGTCGTGGTACTTGCTTCTCGGGCGGGCGGAGGGAGGAAGGAAGGAAGGAAGGAAGGAAGGAAAGGTGCCGGGCTCCAACGGGGGCGACCGCCCTTTCTGTGCTCGTTCTGCTTTTAAACTCCAGGTGGAGCCCCTCCCTGAGGGGAAGGGCTGTCCAAAAATTGGATCGAACTCGTAAATGCTCCTCTCCACGGAAATCTTTAGTAAAAGGCGAAAGGTTCATTCGAGCTGTAGAGAAGCCGGAGCGTGCCTTTGCTGGTGGCCGAGCCCTTCCGGCCGGCCCAAAGGCCCAAAGGCCCTCCCCTCTGCCAAGCGGCAGCGAGGCCACGCACGCAAAACAAAAACAGGGAACTCCTCCCAAAACGCATCTGCCGTTCCGCCCCGGCGAAAGGGCGCTTTGCTGCTGCTGCTACACTGGCCTGCTGCGTGTGTTAGGCCTGCCTGAATATGAAATATGAAAAAAAAAAAAAAAAAAAAAAAAAAGAACGAAAAGAGCGGGAAAACGGCGCGTCCCAGGAAAGGGGAGGGTGGGGCTCTCCCTCTCTCTCTCTCTCTCTCCCTCTCTCTCTCTCTCTCCTCTCTCTCTCTCTCTCTCTCTCTCTCTCTCTCTCTCTCTTTTGACCTTTCTGAGAAATGGGCACCGTTCCCGGAGGTACTGCAATACCGGGTCGATGCGTGGAGTGGACGGAGCAAGCCCCGCTTCCATCTCCCGCTTCCAAAAATCCATTTAATATAGACGGTCCCCCTATGGGGGACGTATCAGATATTAAACTGATAAGAACAGATTTTTTTTTTTTTTTAAAGTTTTTTATTTTTTTGTAAGAAGAAAAACACATACTCTTAAAAACATACTCATACATAATCAAACCACTAAATACAATACAGAACAAAAACAGTCACATTATCGAAGTCATAAAGAACTTTACAATAAAAAACAGACCCTTTGAAAAAAAACTACACGACTAACACTTACACCCACAATACCATAACAAATAACAAAGACAAAAACACCCAAAACCACAAGAACATGTTATCATTACAAACCCAAACCACTAAACCAAAGACTAGCTAATACATAAAACCAATAACTAACATATATTCTGAAAAACACCATTTCTTTAAATTTACATATATGCAAATCAACCCCTGAACACAAACCCACAAAAAACGTTCAAAAAACACATATAGACAACATCATTTCATTATAATAATCATCACACAAACATACAATTCAGCAAAAAAAAACCAAAAAACAAAACCATATTCCCCTATTTCTTTTCCGCCTCCCTCCTTGCTATATCTGCTTTCCGTCTAGCATCTTGCAAAATCCTGTCCCTCTCAATCCAATACTTCTGTACCTCACTCTCCGGTGCAGGTCCCTTTCTCAGTCTTTCATTCCAAATCATTAATTCACTAAATTCCTTCTCACAGTAACAAGACATTAAAGTATGTCTATAGGTAGAAGTCTCTACACCTTTCTTTTTCCTCTTCTCCTCTTGTATTACCATCTTCTCTGCCCAAGTTAGCCGTTCGTACGCCTCCTTTTCCTGTTTCCTTTTCTCCTTTACGTCTTCGATTCTTTTTTTCCTCCTTTCCTCCTCTTCTTCCACACTTTCAGACCAGCTTGGCCCGACTACACCCTCGCTGGTACTCTCTTCACTACTGCTCACAGCTCCAATCTCCCTCTCTTTCCGCTTTCTTTGAACTCCACTCTCCGTTGCCTCCATCGCCTCACTCTCTTGTACCTTGTCCGCCCCACCACCACCTTCACCACCACCACCACACATACTCTCATCTGCACCCCCTTTTACTACATTACCACTCATACCCCCTCCACCTCTCTCCACACCATGTTCCTTACCTACAAGACCACCACTTTTACTCCCTCCACACATCCCCTTTACACTCCCATCTTTCTTTACCCCATCACCACACTCATTTGCTCGCTCACCATCCATACTACTTCCAATTCCACTCATTCCCTTTCCAGTCCCACCTTTCTTTACACCATCACCACCCTCATTTACTCCCTCACCAGCCATACCACCTCCACTTCCACTCTTTCCTTCTTCACTCCCATCTTTCTTTGCACCATCACCACTCTCATTTGCTCGCTCTCCATCCATACCACGCTTCCCACACTCTCTGTACAAATGATCGAAAGATCCACACATACTACAACTCTTTGGGGTGTTGCAGTCCATCGCTTCATGCCCCTTCCTCCTACACTTTTGGCAGAACACCACTTGGCACTCACTCGCCTCATGTCCTTCAGTGTCACACTTGAAGCATTTCCTTGGTTGCCCAGGGTAAGATAGAAAACCCCTGTTTCCTCCAATCTGTACCTGGCCCGGAGGGTGTATTATACCCCCCTCTTTTGTACTACAAATCCTCAGCCTAACAAAGAATTTCCATTTCCCAGTCCAAATACCTGCAGGGTCAAGAACTTTAAAAGGTCCTGAAATAATATCGCAAACCCGACCAACGTACTGTGCAACATCCTCTTGTCCAACATACGGGTTGTACATAAAAACAAATAAAGGTCGAACTTCCCTTGCAAACAAAGGATCTCCAATATACATTGAAAAAGGTCTTTCATTTTTCTTCTGCTGAAAAACATCCCACACATTTCGAGCCAGTTCTTCGCTACATAGAGCTAAATCAAAAAACTTATCATAATTTTGGAAACAAAAAATAGACTTAACTTCCAGCTTCAGTCCTTTCAGCAGCACTTCTTTAACGAAAAATTCCCGTCCACCTGGCGTATTCTTCCATTCTCCAACATCCACGGTCCTCAGCTGTTTCTCCAACTGCTCACTCCATCGAAACCGGATCAGGTTCTGCATTCTCCTTCCCGTTGCCATCGCATCCAGCTCCCAGCGCCTTC
>NW_024475132.1:0-4694 GCF_017654505.1 Polyodon spathula
GTGGCAGGCATCGGTCTTGCTAAACTGCTCATCCTTCCTCCCTTTGATCCAACAGACTGCCCTGACCAGCTCCTCAGATCACGATCAGCATTTTCACTCTGAGCCACTTCTTCATCATACCTGTGTGTAATAATTGGAGGGATTTCAATAATTCAATTAGTATTTCATTTTAGTTAAAAACAAACAAACAAACAAAAACAACTCCAAATAATTTACGCACCTAACGATATCTAAGATCAACCTATATTGTAGCTTCGTCAAACTGTGTCTTTATATTGGAAAGCTACAGTTCCACAAATACATTATACTAAAACAGAATTTCTTCATTTCTATTTACCACAATACATCCTTCCAAAGTTTATGCTTTGGAGAACAATGCAGTCTTTGTTCTCCAAAGATATTGTAGTTTTGTCTGCTGGGAAACTAACTTCCTCCACTTTTCAAACTGCTTGCCACTACGTCACCCTGAGAGACAAAATAGGGAGGCAAACAGAATACTGCCTGAGCTATACTGCTATTATGTTTACAGAACAATGTACCTCTAGAACGTTAAGCAGTGCCCTTTAAGGTAATCAGTCTCTCTAAAATATGTAAAAATAGATATTTTTTTCAAGCATTGCAAAAGAGACAAAAAAAACCCAACAAAAACCTGTGTGGCTGTATAAAACCCCCATGCTTCATATCAGAAATGTATTGGGATCTCCAGTTTGAGAATACGATCTCCAAAAGAAATGGAAATGCTGAAACCTGGAACACCTACAAAAGTTCATAGTTTCCAAAAGACTCCAATTCCATCTGCAGTCTGGAATTTCACCATTTGGAGTCACAATATTAAGAGTGTCATTAATAAGATCATACTTCAGTATTCGGTCATTGGCTGTGCTTGAAGTGAGGGAGGGGAAGCATTCACCTAAAATCAAGAACGTACAGTAAGTAATATTTTAAAAGGCAATAAACATGATCTTGCTGCTTTTACAGCCAAAGTCAGCACACCCAAAACACTGATTTACATACTGTATAAGGATCTGTAGTTGAATTAATTTTAAAAGAACTGACTTGTTAATGCTTTTGAATTTCAGCTTTTGTTTAAAAAAATTTCAATAAACTTAATTTCAATAAACTTCAATTTAACACACTTATTAAAAAAGCTAGATTTATAATCTGTAAAAGTATGTTAACTAAACAACAACAACAAAAAAAGAATATATGTATTTTATGAAATTATGAAAAGGTTAATTATAATCTTTTTACAACCACAGGAAATCTGATAATTACCTCAGTAAGCCATGGCTTGAGTTTATCATCAATAATTATGCCATAACCGTAGCATTCAAAGCAGTGTTTGTCATTGTTCATTACAGACTGTAAATGAAAAGCAAACAAATAAAACAAACAAACAAACATACTGGCTAAAAAAAAAGTATTTAGCTAAACTGAGCTTGACCCTAGATTACAGAACAACTGGACACTGCTCTCCTATAGTTGTCTCTGCGGCCAGCCTTTCAGTTATTACTCAAAGTACATCTCACAGATGACACTAATTAATAACATCTGTGCTAAAACTGCAGTTTACCGATGAAACATGTCCCACGGACGATGAAGCCCTGCTCTGAAAAAGTTAACCACCATTACTGAGTGGACTACAGTTGAGTGGATTATTTCAGACAAAAAGAAATACCTTTAAAAATCTGTTGCATAATATTAATAGCATTCCTGAGGCTTGTTCCTCAGGAATGTAATACCTACATAGTGAATGGAAGCTCCAACCCATGGCTTCAGTGGGTTTGTTTCACTAGTGTTTGTCTCTGAAATACAGTATAAAAGCAAAGCCTAGACTCACCGCAACAGCTTTGAGTGACTGCACAATGATCCAGTGCATTTCATCAGATAACTTGCTTGTGACCTCCTTGCCCCGCATGCTCTCCAAATACAATCGCAAATTGCTCACTGTCCACTTCCCTCCATGGATGTGATTATAGTCATCCTGAAATCAAGATACATCTTACTAATTATCTAATCTCTGTACAGATCATATTTCTTGTGTATAAGTTAAAATAGTTGTTTTCTATATTTGTTTTTTTTGTCTAAATGTTCACCACCACACTCTAACAGAACTGTTTTATTTACTTGACAGTTTTGTTTGACCCCAACCTGTATATTTTACTTTAAAGGAGTGCTGACCACTGTTTTTACATAGTAGCATTATCATTTTGGTTCTTTGCTTGTATTACCAAGGCAACGTCACTTTAGGACAGATATTTCAAATACAATGCTACATAAGTAAAAGCTAACAATGCTTCTTGGTGCTAAATTACATCCTGTGCTGTTGTCCAATTGCACACCAATGGTCCAGCTACTAGCATATCATGTGGCCAGGGCCTTATGCAAGACAGTTAGTCCCTAGCACTCACTTCATTTTTTTTATTTAGAACTCAATAAAACAAACAGCTTGTTTTTTTTTTTTTTTTTGTATACTTGAATATATCATAAGTGTCTCCCGTATGTTTTGATTGGTTAAGCTGATTTATAAAGAACTGTTTTTACAGTTATTTGAAGCCAACCCTATGCTAAATCTGTGAACCATTATTAGTCCATGCATGCAATCTGATCCTGCTGCAAGAAAAGCCATGGTTTTCCATGCAGCATCTCAACAGAGTATGTCAGAGCTACCTCTGACTGCCATTCAAGTATCTAAAATAAAAATTGGGTGTCCTTGTGTAAGTCAAAGTCATCTTTAAAGATGACTTTTAATACCGTTTACATTGTACAGGCATGACTTTACAAGTTCTTACTTTTTAGACAATAATAGACAGCCGTTATTCTCTTAATTACACTTCAACTTACCCCATGTTTTTGTATTGCTACATTTGTAAGATGCACAAAAATATTATCCAGCTCACTTGTACTTGGAGTATATTTCACTGTACAAAACCGACAAAATCCCAGTTTGTACCTAGAAAAGCACAATATGATAAAAAAAAAAAAGAAAACTCATAAGTATCTAAACCAAAGACACCACAAAGGAATTGCCTATACCTTCATCTGAAACTAAAATTACTTTCACGAAAAAAATAAAATGCATTTGAAAGTAACCAAGAGTGATTTACTTCCTTATGAACTGCATATGGTATCGTGTTGTTTCCGCAATTTCACGCCTTATACATGGCTTTCTGTTCCTCACAAGTGAAGTGAAAATGTGCCTCTGGTGAGAAGAAGGATGACAATATTATGCCGTTGGATACTTCCAATATTATAAGAGTTTTAGGTGCACTGACTCATCTTACTTTGATGTACACTATTATACCAAAAGTGAATACATGTATTCGCCAGTATGCGCATGGTGAGGCTGGTATGAAAACATATAAATTGGCACTGTTTCCAGCTGTTTCACAGTGTAACTCTTGATAGAGGCCCAATGTTTGGTTCACTTTTTTTACCTTTAACTATAACAATTTGACAGCAAGATACATGAATTGCTGATTCAAAGGAATAATTTTTTAAATAGACAAATACTCACATGTAACAGCAGGTCGAATTTCTTTCCACCTGTGGCAGAGCAAAGCTCTGCCCTTTAAATTGGCAGGGATGGGGTTAACTTCCCCTACCTGCCTGGGTTTATTATGTTCAGGTGGCTGGGGTTGATTAGTTGATTAGGTTGATTAACGATCAATCAGCGCCCAGCCACGTGATATAAAAGGAGGCCTCAGCTTCTCATTTGGGAGGAGGGAGCTGAGGAAGCAGGTTGGGGTTTTTTTTTGGTTGTTTGGAGAGCTTGAATCCAGTGAAGGCATTGCCCAGCCTGGAGATTGTTATTTTTGTAAATTTTGCTTTTTGTCTTTATTTGTGTTTAAATACCTTTTGTTTTTGCCCTTGTGCCCTTTTATTTTGTGTTTATTTATAATAAAATAGTTATTTTTTTGAACTGCAGTCTGTCTCTGGGCCTCTATCCACTCGCCAGCCTGCCACATTTGGTGTCAGAAGTGGGATAGTGCCACCTAGAGGCTCAGAGCAGTATTTTTGTTTTGTTTTGTGGAATTTTTGGGATAATTTTTTTTTTTTTTTTTTTTTTTTTTTTTTTTTTTTTTTTTTTTAAATGGGAAAGAGCAGACAGCGACAAAAGCAGGAAAAGCAGCAGCAGCTGAAGAAATGTAAGCTGCTGCAGCCACCGCTGGAGGACCCAGGCCAGCCTCTTCCCCTGGTGTTCCTGAAGCGGAAAGGAGGACCATCGTTGGCGGTCCTGCCCAGACGTGCCACCAGCAAACTGGTGTGGCCGGTGTGAGGAGGACGGCCACAACTGGGCAGGATGCCCCTACAACCAGGCCCAGGAAGATGTGTAGTGTTCACCCCGGACATCAGGGGCCACCCCACTACCTCCAGCACCACCACCTTCACCACCATCCCAGGAGATCTGGGACTGGTTGATGCACCCTGAGGCAGACCTCGTCCACGATCTCCCCATAGTTATCAACACGCTGTGGCGTCGAGATGGGGAGAGGTGGGAACAGTGGGAGGAACAACACCACCCAGCCTCCTTCCCAGAGGTTGCCCTCATGGTGGCTAATTACCTGGCGGTAGACATGGGAGCTGCCCCGGTCACTCCAATAAAGAGGGGTGAGCCGCCTTCCCGAGAGCCAGAGAGGGGTGAGCCGCCTTCCCGAGAGCCAGAGAGGGGTGAGGAGCTGCCGTCGCTCCCA
>NW_024475133.1:0-31791 GCF_017654505.1 Polyodon spathula
GAGCCAGAGAGGGGTGAGGAGCTGCCGTCGCCGCCAGAGCCAGAGAGGGGTGAGGAGCTGCCGTCGCTCCCAGAGCCAGAGAGGGGTGAGGAGCTGCCGTCGCTCCCAGAGCCAGAGAGGGGGAGGAGCCTGCCGTCGCTCCCAGAGCCAGAGAGGGGTGAGGAGCCGCCGCCGCCACCCAGAGCCAGAGAGAGGGAGGAGCCACCGTCGCCGCTCTCAGAGCCCGAGGGGGAGGAGCCGCCGCCGCTTTCAGAGCCCGAGATGGAGGAGCCGCCTCCGCCACCAGAGGGAGCCGGGCCGCCGTCGCCGCCTCTGCCACCAGGGGGAGCAGGGCCGCAGTCGCCGCCTCCGCCACCATAGGGAGCCGGGCCGCAGTCGCCGCCTCCGCCACCAGAGTGAGCGAGGGCCGCAGTCGCCGCCTCCGCCACCAGAGGGAGCCGGGCCGCCATCGCCGTACTACCTTGGAGATCCGGGGGCCCCCTCAACCAAAGAAGGCTTGGGGGCTCCGACATCAACCCCGCCCACCACCACCCACCATAACAGCCCACCCAAGGGACATAATTGGACTCTTGGGGGGAGGGAAGGGGGGAGTTGGCCGATTGCGGCCGGTGTACGTTGTACATGGGGGGAGGTGTTGTGGCAGAGCAAAGCTCTGCCCTTTAAATTAGCAGGGATGGGGTTAACTTTCCCCTACCTGCCTGGGTTTATTATGTTCAGGTGGCATGGGGTTGATTAGTTGATTAGGTTGATTAACGATCAATCAGCGCCCAGCCACCTGATATAAAAGGAGGCCTCTGCTTCTCATTTGGGGAGAGGGAGCTGAGGAAGCAGGTTGGTTTTTTTTTGGTTGTTTGGAGAGCTTGAATCCAGTGAAGGTATTGCCCAGCCTGGAAACTGTTATTTTTGTAAGTTTTGCATTTTGTCTTTCTTTGTGTTTAAATTGTTTTGTTTTGGCCCTTGTGCCCTTTCATTTGTGTTTATTTATAATAAAATAGTTATTTTTTTTGAATTGCAGTCTGTCTCTGGGCTTCTATCCACTCGCCAGCCTGCCACACCACCAATAAGCAAGGGATTGTCAATGTAAAGAGAAATGACATATGCTTCTTTTCCACTGCATGCAGCTAAAAAACTAACAAGAGAAATCAACAGTAAAACCCCCAGTACAGGACAGATGTTGCACAAACATTCAAATTTGAATGCATTCAAACTTTGGTTGACTAAGATAGAGCTCATCAAATGAAGTAATGTTCCAAACAAGCACTGAAACTGGCCAATCTGCAAGTAACACTTTAATAGTATTAACAATTACAGTATCTTTTTCATGATGGCAGTTGTCCCTTACCAAATGATCATAGTGGCACCACAATGGCAATACAATGGTTATGTATGAAAGAGAAATGGTACTGTAGCACAATAATTTTAATAGTACAAGCCACTGGCCCAAAGGTGGTAACAATTTAGTATTTTGATAAAATAATGGATTCACGGTTATATGAACCTATACACACTAGCAATTAATTGCAGTACCATGATACCAGAGCAGAACCAGTGTGCAACCATACCAGGACCACTTTCTAATATTTGTTTCAAATTCATTTTTTTTCAGCTGACGCTAATGCAGTCTGCAAACAGCATTACAAGTATAATGTATCAAAAAGTGTTTTCAATAAAGGGGTCAGAAAGTATTGGACAGATTCCAAAAACAACATCAAGAGATTTGAAATTACCTGTTCTGCATTCTACAACCATTGCCTGTCAGACGAAAAACAAATGTGCGAGTCATAAAAAATATGTTAGCTAATTCCTATGTGCATGCTGTTCATTCTACAACTGAACAATGAACCTATTGTTTTGTTCAAACACATCTTTTGAAATAGTTCTCTTGTCTCTCAAAACACTTCAGCAGATGACTGATTGCTACAGTTGGCTAGTGGCTAATCCCAATTTCACTGAGATCTTTTGAAGTGCATTAGTTTGATAGTGGAGTGTTTAGATTATAAAACAATATCTGTAGAGCCTTGATATTCACAGAACTAAAAAGACTCAATCAAAGTGATCCTTCATTATACAACAAAATACAGAGCAGGTGTCAAGATGGCACTAAAGCGAGAGTGGAATATAACGTGACTATTAAATTCCTGAATCTAAGAAAAACACCTAATTATCATGAAAATGTTTTATTTTGCAGTACAACCATGACACAAATGTGTTCTGTACACTAAACATGCAGGATAACTGTCAAAGATTAAGCTGGTCAGATCATTTTTCTTGCAGTAGAGGGAGAAAGACTGGAAATAAAGATTTGGGCACATTTGCTGGTTGATTTCTGGATACCCAGCTGATTTGCAGTAATCCTATTATTTTGTAGTCAACAAAAAATGAGACAAAAGAATTTGACCGTAAAGGGATTTTAAATGGACCGTTTATTTCATAAACCAGCTCTTTAACCAACATTATAGTCTCTTGAACCTTTATGACCAGTTAAAAAAACAGCACTACAACCAGTGATGGTCACTGCTGGAATTTATTCCAAGCAAGACTTCCAGACTACAATAAAAACAGCAGAGGAGTGCATAACTTTTTATGTCATGTTATTTGCTTTTTCACATTGCAATACTCCTCCCAGACCCATTTCCTCCTAGAATAAATATATAACTCCATACTGGAGCAACAGAAAGCAGAACCACCAAGAATGATTGCAAACATAAAATAATTAAGCTATTAAAACCCCTACAGCAGTAATATGAGCTCCAAATTGCTCATACATCTATTTGAAGCAGTAATAACTGCCCTGTTCCATTACAAATTACACACAATAAACAAGACAAAATAAGGAAACATTCTCAGCAGTTTGCAACCGAGTACCTCTGCATCATAATACAGTACTTACGTGGAGGTTCTGCGTCTCGCAACCATTTCTTGATTTGAGAGAGCTTGTTTATTAGAAATATTCCTTTACCCTGAGCCTTCCCACAAGGTTTCATTATCCAAGGTAATAGACGGATTTTTCCGAAACTCTTTAACAAACAGGTTATAGTCAGCTGGAAGCATGAATATCACTGGAACAAAATCTAATCAAAGACAAGGTATTAAATATTTGTGAGAATATATATTTTTTCTTACAAAGCTAATCTAACAAAAAATACTGAGGTATAACTCAATAAAGCCTGGACTTTGACACGTGGCCAAGGCATTTACTTGGCCTTATGATTTATGATTTATAAGTCAAGTGTTCAGTAGTTGTTATTTTATCCCATTAGTGTATAATAACTGAAGTAAACAGTACAAGTACATGTCATCTCATCTGTTTTAAATCTTATTACAATCACTGTTTCTGCACATAACAAACGTTTACACATTTTAAACACTTGTCCAATTGTTTTGAAATTACTGTAGAATACATACGGTTAGTGAGCTATTAAATTTTATATCTAGTGTTATTTATTTGTGAGCCTACCTAAATAAACGTATTTGCCATGTTCATTCTTTTCTGCCAGAGGACTGCTTTCTTTTTCAAGTTCTCTCCTATACCTCTTTATGTTTTTTATCATCATGTCTTTTCTGGTTAACTCATAGTGATTGGGAAAATGATTGACAATTTGGTCATCAGAGAGACGATACCCATTGTCAACACTGAAAACATTTCGGATAGTCTGCACGCTCATCCTGGAATGAAAGAAAGAAGTGACAACTCTGATAGTTATTACAAAAGTAGATTATATCTCTGTGTACTGCATTAAAGGTCAAAAAATGTCATGTAGTTTCTACAATCTCAGTTTCATGTAGTTTTACCACAGTAAGGACACACAGCACATTGTTGTTGGCACTGAGGAATTAATATCATACAGTACAAGTTCTTGCCAGTACACTACATTGTTTCTGAAACTCTGACCACATTATGAGAATTGAAAACAGAACAATGTTATAAAACTTAAAAAAAAAAATTAAATCACACACAACAGCTCCTCATGTTTAAATACTGTATTCAAAAAACCAAACCTTAGCCTTGCACTGTTTTATTCGTTCCTCAAATTCTGTATCTTCTTAACTAACATAATGGGAGGTGAGGCATACCAAGCACCATTAACCCACTCACTTGACACACATGACATATAGAACACATCCTGTGATGTTGTTTTCCTATAAGTTCACTCATCATGTCCTGTGATCTTTGATTTATCATATGACTTTTTTCAGCTGAATATCAAACTGTATAGATTTTATGTGATTAAAATCAGCCACAAACATAAAATATAGTATTCAACATTTGACAGCTGCTAAACCTTTTATAACATGTAATACCCACTAACAGATTAATTGTTTACTGTCTTATTGCAAGCAGAGTGCAATTATCACCCAACCCTCAGACAGGAAGTAAGACTGTTAAAAATGAAACAGCAAAATTTCAGTTACCACATTTAAAGCCAAGGTTTTTTGTTTTTTTTTACAATATCTTTTAATAGTATCAGCTGAATATGTATATAAATACATCCGTTTGAGACCACAAAGGTCTTTTATGTGGACCAGCACAGCTTATCACCTTCTACTGTTACAAGATATTAGTCACTCACAATTTTACCCTGCTTGCATTTCAGCCAAGAGAGAATTACATTTATTTCTAAGAATTCAGAACAATATAAAATATTCAGTACAACATGGTTATGTTCTCTGTGTATTTTAGCATTTTAACAAATGTCTCATTTTAATTTTAAAGTAACCTTCCAGTAATTATATTGTATTTATTTGCTCATGACAGTGTTAAAAATAGAAGAAGGCTTTCCCACCCACCAGTAAAAATTCCAATCTTCACTTTCGGACACTTGAATCCACCCTCTTTTCAAAGTTGTTAACAAGCACGGAATTCTCTATATCAGTCACCCATTTCACTTTTCCAGCCATGATCCTTCCCAGAGCTTAACTCTGAAAAGGAATTAAAAGAGAGGACATTGTACACTGGTGGTAGTCAGTGGCTTGCATATTAATATACTATAAGGTAGGTTTGAGAATAAAGCTTATTTCAACATTGTTTTTCAGATCTAAAGTGTCTAATGTGTGAACAAAAAATATTCAAAAATATCTTTCTGGCCATTTGGCATTCAGGGTCCTGTTGCATTCTCAATACCCTGACCATAATTCTCAATACAAGTCTCCCATTCCCCAGGTCTCTAAACTGGTTCTAACCTGATCAAATAAAGGGGTTTTCTCAGACTCGCTGAACACTAAAACATCGTTATACATGCCTACATTTCTAGTAGTTATTGATTATGACACAAACACACAGTCACAGTCAAAATAGAGTAAATACAAAAATGCCCTGTTTTTTTCTCTCGTGTGGGTAATTGTGAACACCATTCATTGAACGCTGTATGTATATTCCTTACTATGAACGATCTGAACACCGTCCGGCAACACGTTCAAACGTAATGTGCTCGATGGGTGCCTGGTATACACACCGTACTGGTCCTTTGGAGATAAAATCTGCCTTTATTCAAAGACTCCTCCAGTCAAACCCATCGTTCCAATTCAATGTAAATTTGTACAGTTTACAGGTATTTGATCCACTTCCGATTCAATAACCTAGCAACCAGAGACGCTAAACATCACCAGACAAGTAGTACCTTACATGGGACAAAACGTTTAAAGGTGGAACTACGATACAAGAAAATAATTTCTTCGAAGGGTGACATCATAAATTCGTTTGTTTCACAACATGTAATTTACACCTACATGTAATGTGTTCTAGTGTTTAGATAGCGTTGTAGCGGTCTCGGTTAACGCATCACACAGGGCGAGGCAATCCACACACAGGTGGAGGGCGGGCGCGGACCCGCGAACCTCTCGCACTAAAGCATACAAGAACCGGCTCCTATGCAAGTAGCGTATATCGGGTTTATGTATTTGTGTGTGATTACGTCATTTTATAAAAATGTACAATACAAATAATTGTAAACACTTTATCAGAACAGAAGGCTTGAGAACAACAATCAAAGATTTTCAGAATATACATTGGTACAGTAGTACCTGCAATGTTAGTTCCTTATACATCTGAAGACATGACGAAGGATTCTGGAACATGTAGTTTTGTGTAAATGTCTGCACAGGTTGTTGCCCGTCCGTTCGCGGAGATCGTTCTGCGCAGGTTATATGCAGAATCTGACCTGTTTAAACAATGGGCACGTTCACGGAGATCATTCTTAGAAGATCATTGGCTAAATTGGTCAGATTCTGCATATAACCTGCGCAGAACGATCTCCGCGAACGGACGGGCAACAACCTGTGCAGACATTTACACAAAACTACATGTTCCAGAATCCCTCGTCACTCACTGTTACAACAGTAATTGGGAAACTACAGCAGTTTTTTTGTATATTCCTGGACACAATGAAATAGTCCTATCTTTGCAGTACATTGCTGTGTAAAATAACAACAATAAAATGTTTGCATTGAAGGCACTATCTCCAGAATGCTGCCGTTTGTAAAATGTATTGTAAGTATAGTAACATAACATTTACTATGCTAAGGCACTAATCTCCTGAATGTTACTTCTTTCCAGGTTTGATAACAATGTATTACTGCGTAACATGCTTTTTTATTTGTGTAGATTGTAACTTACCGTATAGATAAACGAATACAATACGGTATCATAGGAAACGGGTATCCAAATGATACTGAGGGGCAAGATGGGATCATAGGTATAATGTTTATATTAAGCATATTACTCCCATTTATCAAATATATATACGCATATATAATATATTATTATTATATAAGCGCGTTTGGAGAAAAAATACTTGTTTAATGATTTACAGTTACAATGATAAACTGCAACATGCCTTCCAGCGTTTCTGTTCTTCAATATGGGAGCTACAGTACGGACAGCACAAGTGTTTTTGTTAATCATAACAACTCCCACCATAGGCGGGACCAAATTATATGTGACGTACTCAGGTGATTGTAGTTTACAACAAGAAAAGGTTAAAGGACGCTGCTGTAAGGTTGAACGTTTACAATAATAATAATAATAATAATATAATAATCTAATAATAAATAACACATTTAAAACGATTAGTCGAAACCAATACTGTTATACATTTACACATTGTATTTTGCAGGGCGGCGTTCGCTTTAATCTTTATCAGGAACAAAACCAGGTACGCTTGTTTTCTGTTTGGTTGGTTTATTACACCTGCTCACTACTTTCTTTGTCAATAACACATTTAAAACGGTGTTGGCTGTGTGTATAACTGCATTTAGATACAAAGCGTCTCTGTGTATGTCATATTTCAAATTATGAAATTCAGATATTTGTTCATAATTTACAGATTTTGTCCTAACTTAACCAGGTAATGATATCCATTTATAGCAATTGTTTGTCGGTGATGATCTCAGCCCTGTATGACAGGCTAGTACACTGAAAGCAAAATAGGCCGGCTGCGTGAAATGGAAACATGGATTCAACGTTGGGCTACTGGATATATATATACTGATAAGTATATATAATATCTATATAATATATATATATATATATATATATATATATATATATATATATATATACATATATACTTAATTTTTCCACCATGGCTTATGAATTAAAAAAAAGTATTAAAATAATACTGATTACTTCAACTGAAAAGCAAATGTTTAATTTATATTGTCAAACACGTTTTGAGTTTTCTACAAAAAGTAGCAAATTTTAATGCAATTTTTAAAAATATATATTTCTTATCCATTGTTTTATTCGTCGAGAGCTCTTGATATTCTAATGAGGGATTACATTGGCAGGCCTCTCCCATGACAAACACAGAGTAAAGAGGTAGTGTGAATACTCTGCCCAATACGCATCCATTAAAATAACCTGTATTGTTTATACCTGTATTGTAGATTGGTCAACCGTTTTTGTTCACTTGGATAAAATATTTTCAACAGGTTTAGACTTTTTAAATATAATTCACACTGGCAAATGCTTTTTGCCTGTTTCCCTGTGCTATTAACTGTTGCATATAGATAATAAAATAGACAATGACACATGTATATATGAAATCTAAACATTTTTTTTTTCTTTTCTGTTCCAATGAAAAGAAAAAATGAACTCTAACAAGCTATATAAAAAAAAAGCTTTCATTCTTAAGTCTATTTACTTTTTCAAAGTCTGTTTAATAGAGTACAGTGTAATAATTGTGACCGGCATGGATGTGAAAAGTGTCTATTAACATAAAAATGCATGAAGAAATAATGAATTGCTCGTCCTTCCTATATAGAATGTGATTAAGATAAGTCCACACAAATAAACTGGCTTACTAAATTAGCTTTGGGTTAATTACTTTTTAATGCACACATTTACTTAATGATTAATTCTCAAACTGAACGCAGTAGGGATTCAAGGAAATGCATGCGCATGGATTAGGGTGTGGTTAACATGTAGAAAACAGAAAGTACTGATTAGAGGAGAAATGTAAAAATGGAGCAAGGTAACCAGTGTACTACAGGGATCAGTATTAGGTCCTCTGCTCTTCTTAATCTAAGTTAATGACTTAGATTCTGGTATAGTAAGCAAACTTGAAGAAGTTGGAAGTACAGGTTCAAACCTGGAAGTACAGGTTTACAAGGAAGGTGGGGTCGATGAACAGTGGACTAAAGTATTTATTATAGTAAAAAGTTGTTAACATGTGACATATATCTAAACTTTTCCATCTGATACAGTCAGTGTTTTGTTTTTTTTTCTCTCTCAAATATTGTATACTCATATTGATGGGACTTGCATTATAAAAAAAAGTGTTTATCTATGAGGTGTGTCAACACTGTGTAAAACCTTCTAGGCAAACACCGGCGTGTTATTATATAAACTTAGATAACATACAAATTAGTGATACCTGCTCAAGCTTTGTTCCCTTATTGTAGATTAGAAACTGATTTAGAAGGGATCTAAAATCTTTCTATGTTTAAACCGTGCATCAATAGGAGTGTTCATTTTATGAGGAGGTCTGATAAAATTTGGTTTATGCAAATGTTATGTTTGCATATTTACAAAGAATGAAGGGCCGGCATATATCATGTTCATGTTCATTATCTGCTGCCTGTGTAGTTGAATACTAAACTATTATTGTGTTACTATGCTTATATTTACCTGAGTTTCTAATGGATTAATCAGTGATGGCTAAAGAGGAGAATGCTGGTGTAAGGCTAGTTTTTATTATGTGTAAAAACACCATTACAGTAGTTGATTCTTTGAGAATAACAGCACATCTGAAATCGTAACTTGCATATTAATGCACACATACTGAAACCAATTGCCTTACATATTGCTGTACTGTACATTTCACACATCAGTGTTGAACATAGCCTGCTTTGGAAAATAATTATCTCCTGCTATTTTGCATTTCAGACATATATAGATACCACATGTATAAATCCCTGTACTCTGTATTTCCCCAAGTTAGATGATCACATGTACGTACTTACAATGTTTAGCTGGTCTCTTGAGTGGCCATTATCAGGCAGTTTGACTGTGTGTGGTTTCTTCAGAGGAGATGGAATCCTGTTATGATCACAACAGTTGTTTGCTTTTAAAAATAACAGTAGCCATATGTCTGTCAGTAATTGACTTTCCATTGGCAACGTCTTCTTGTCTTCCCACACATTACGTCCTGGTATTAACCCCTTTCTTGTAGCAGAACTTTTCGTTCTTTGCTTGCTTTTATACTAATTCTTCTTTCATCTCTGCACCATTTAAATTCCAAATGGCAGTACATGTAGTGAGGATGTTTGCAGTATTGGCTTTCTAGTAGGTCATTATTCTGGCAACTGTTCAATTGTATTGTATTTTTTCAGGTTCAGGGCATTTGGTGATCTTTTTATTACAAGAAAAGTGTGGACAGTGCGTCTTGATGGTAAAGTACGACTCTCTTTTTGGTTTTTCTGTGTTAAGCTGGAGAGATTCTTTGCTTTCGTAACATTGCATTTAAAGCTATACGTTCAGTTACAGTGATCCCAGCTTGTAGATCTCCCAATTTATAAGCGAAGCTGTCGACTCAACATTGTTATGTGCAACTTAGGGGTGCATTCAATTAAAAAAATACAGTGCCTATGCAGACACTCGGAGTGTGTTTTAAAATAAGGGATTATTCAATTATTACATTATGGCAGCTTTATTAATGTGGTGTCTTACTCTGTCAGGAAGTTAGCACCAAGAATAGTGCTTTAAAACACAATAATAATGCAGGTCCTACAGCAACGCTGTCATTTCTGATGGACTCTGCTCCTCAGGAAGGAACTTAAATCACACAATGGAGATCAGACCTGTCAGAAACATGGTAGAAAGGGGGTTCTTTTGTTAATTAAGTTTTTTTGTTTATTATTAACTCAAGTTTTATGACACATTTACTCATGCAGTGGTTTCCCTCCTTTGTCTAGAAGTTCTAGAAGCTCCACAATCTACTCCCAAAAATGTAGAATACATTCCATTTGCTGCAGTACAAAATTGTAAATACAGTGACAACTTTCTTTTTTCTTTTTATAAGTTTGTTCAAGTCATTTATAACATACATTTAATTTCCTTTTATTGTTTTATGCAGAGATCAGAATGGCTCAACTAACAAAAAGCAATATTGCCAGAAACAATAACAAGCCAGAAGAAGCTTCTCTCACAGAGACGGATATAAGGTATATGATATTAGAATTAATGTTTCCTTTTATATATATTTAAAAAAAGTTAAATGCTCATTATGAGTAATGGCATATATTGTAGAAATGCAACATTTAAGGCCAATAGTGATCTTAGTAGTTTTGTGAAATATTAAAAAAATAAGGTCATAAAACTACATTATTACACTGACAAGTGCTAGAACACGTCCATCTGGCTATTTATTTTATTAAGTTTGTTTTTAGTATTACAAACTTTCATGTATATTGTGAAATCAGTTGATCTGTTTCTTTAAATTTCCACTTAGTCCAAAGAAGACACCCTTTGAGTTTTTGAAAGCTAGTGTTTGTATTTAATATGATTTTTCTATCTACTTTAACTGAATTATCACTAATTTGATGAAAATTAAGTTTTAAAATACTTTTATTATAAGTTAACCATTTTTTTTTTTTTTTATGAATACATCCTTCAAAGTAATATTCTGCATTTTCAATCTAAGATAAATGAGATTGGATCATTACATGTATCCTGTTATATTTTAATTAGGATATAACGCAAATGTATCATTTTCTATATTTAATAGAACTGCTGGTAAGATTGGTCGTCAGCTGGCAGAGATAGGAGATGAAATTAATCAGCATTACAATGAAACTTTCCAAAGTATTCCGCTGCACAGGACACGTACCACTACATGTGTACATGGGTCGTCCAGCATCATTGCACAATGGTAAGCAGTTGAACTGGTTCCAGATTCAAATTTATCCTGAATATCCATGCCCAGCAGCTCATGTTACTTAACAATAGCTGTATTAAATTTAAGCAACAGTACTCATAAAATGCAATGGCATTTTTAATTTCCTCTTCTTTTTCCAGTGTTATTTTATACTTCTTACAAATACTGTGTTACATTTTTTTTGCTACTGATTATGTCAGAATCTTGAGTTAATTATTATTATTATTTTTTTTTTTTTTTTTCTAGCCAAAAAAAGGAGATCGTTTTTCTTCTTCTAACAAGGGATTAAGGGAATTAAAGCCATGTTTGGGATGATCAAAAGATGTCTGATTAATTCAGTTCAGTATCCAATAATCCAGAGATTCAGAGTCTGGGTAAGATTTTTTTTTATTTTTTTAATTGATACATTGTAGCCTTTTCTAAGTCTATTCCATTATAAAATGATGCCCTGGAGCAAAAGTACATCTGCTCCATGTTCTATATTATCATAACATTGTGTTACATTTAAAGGTTGTAATACTTGCGTTACAACTTATTTAATGCTGAATGGATATTTACATATTGTTTCTGTCACACAGGTAGCTAATGCTTGTCCAGCAAACATCTATATCAAATGGACTGCTGGTTTTCTCGCTGTGTTTTTGCTCGGAGTGGCTATTGGTATTGATTTGTAAGCCAAGGAATATGTCCATAATTGCACTGAAAGGTCACAAGCAGGTCTTTGGCCAATACCATTTAATGAAATCCCCACCCAGGAGGTGAATGTCTATTTTATCTTTCTTTCTGTCTTTGTTAGGCTTTAGATACACTGAGTGCTGGGTCACTTCTAAAATGAATGGTAATAAAGTAGCATGGTTAACAGAGTAAATTATGTGCTTTGGAATATTTTTGGCTGTTACTGGATAACTGTCTAATAGATTTTATATTTGCAGACACCTGTGTGATTATTATAATGTATGCAAAGTGTCACTGCTGTAAAACAACTAATTGAGGAATGCTGGCCTTCATTCTTTTAACTTAAATCATAATTTTCTATTGGCAATATAAAATAAAAAGAATCTTAAAAAAATGTTGTATTTTTTGTATTTCTCCTTTGTAGATGCTGTACTGATATTATATATGTTTCATAAAACTCAATGACTCAGATTAGCACCTACTTTTTTCCTTCAGTTTTACCTCACCCCCATATAAATTACAGCCAAAACACTGGCTTAGGAAAAATGGTTTGCTAGCCAAGAGCCAAACCTTTTAATATTCAACATGAAATTATAGTTGTATGACAATATATGTCTTTCTTTGTCACCTCTCCAATTAAGTTCCCAGTCTCCCTTATATGTTTGACACTACCATAGACTACAATAGTAATAGCATATAATTAAAACCTGAAAACAGTAAGTTTACAAAGTATCTGAAAATAAATGGGTTCACTTTCTGTGTAAAAAAAAAAACTTTTGATGCAAGAATATATATATTTTTTATATTTGTACCTATATATGCTTATAGAACCGTCATGCCTTTAAGTTGCATTTTTGCAGCATAGACCCTAGCTGGTTCCCTGGTCCCACTTCATATGTCTCTGGAAACGCAACCCCTTGTACTCTTTCATAAACTGCATGCATTGTCTGTTCCCATTTGACAGGTGAAACAAGCTGCTTCAGCAGCAATCGCTGAATGTGTCCCTGTGCACATACTTCTGGGCAGCTCGCCCCCACCCCCCCCCCCCCCCCCACTCCACGGACAGACTGTATGTTTGGTTTCTGTATGTCCACAAGTTTCTTTAAGACACCTGTCAAGGACTCAACTGCAGGTTCCATCAGCGCAGTGTGAAATGCACCACTGACAGGTAGCCTCTGTCCACAGGAAGTTAAACTTATGTGAATTCTTCTGTAAAAATTCCAAAGCCTGAAGAAAAATGTTTGTTACAAACTGTTAATAAGGGCAATTATTACTAAATGCAAATTAACAGTGTTTTACAGAAGAACCACTTATTTTGCATTGTATGTGGATTTTATTTTTATTGACGAAGCTCCCCCCAAAAATGTTTTGAAACTAAAACATGCCAGTAGCATAGGTTTTATTTTGAACATTAAGTTAGAAATATATTTTAGAAAAGGCTTGATCTGAAAGGACATTAGTCAAATTGATGGTGTGTCTCAAGATAAAAGGACATACAAAATAACTATTCCCTGTACAGAAAACAAAACCTGTATATCTATATAATAAATTTGAATAGCAGTAAAATTAAGTACCTGTAAATGTCCTGCAATAACTCTCCCATCTGGGAAGAGGTAGTTGACCACAACACACACAGGGTTTTCTACTCCCAGTGTTTTGCAGTGGTTTCATGCTTCCAAACAAGCATAGTTGTAGTTAGACTCTGGTCCTCCAACCACTGACAACATTCCACTTGGAACAACATCTGATGCATTCTGCATGGCCTCTGCACGCACTTTCACTGCATATAATGCTGGAGTGAAATGTAAAAGATGAATTAATAACAGAAACCCACTATTCACTTTCACAAGGCGTTAATACAGGTACTGCACGATTTCAATAAATGACACAGGCCTAACCAAGTTTCACATAAATTGGGTTAAAGCATGTAATACTGACATATGAACCTTACACTTATCAACACAAGCTTAAACAAACTGTTTTAAAACTGAACCACTGACTGCTGTGTTTGATCAACAACAGCTATATTAAGATTTATAGTGGAAGGTGTACCAACTGCACATATCTAAAAAATATTGATATAAAATCACGTTTAGATGGATGTATTACATATATGTTACACATTTTATCATGTTACACAGACAATGTCATAATTGTGAACACTGATTTTGTGGTTCCCCAGTTGGTGTTGTGCGCTTTCAACTGAAGGCAGTAGTACCACCGCAATCCTGCCAAACACCAAAAGTGGCCTGCAAACATAATCGTGAACACATCTCACACACTGAAGAACCAGTGCAGCACGACAAACACGTTCGCAATGGCCTGAAACAAAAAGCCCCACTCAGTTATGATTACAACCTAAAACAATAATCAACATTATAGTGCACAAGAATGAAAGTTTGAGTCGTGATAACGACAACGTGTATATTGAAAATACAAGGGTATCAAAGATTAAGTCAAGCACTAAACAAAGATGACAGGGTGTACCGCTAAGCGTTACGGGTGCTGCGGCTCATCATGATGTGAGAGTAGTAACCTTTCCCACCTAGAGTACGCAATGAGACGTCAACCATCTGGAACTAGACATTGTTACGCCAAATGGGACAGGATGACAATGAACACAACTCAGATCCTGCAAGAAAAAAGTCAGTAAATAACTGACCATAAGCACCACATAAAGTCAATTCACAGAACATACAAAAAACGGAGAACACTCAGTCTCAAAGGCAAGTGGTAATTCGCCGGGCACAGTTGGGAACCATTGAGAAAGTGTTTGACAGCCAGCGACGGTGATGAGATGGCGCCATACGATTGGCACCATCCCGCACAAACTTGTACGTACCGGCGCGTGCCGGGAAGAGAACCCAAGGCACATGAGGGATGAGGGTCTTCACGTGGCATCCCAGGAAGCGCTTCGAGGTGGCACCGATGACACCGGGGTGGGCGTTGGTGGTGTGGCCACGGGGAAACTGGAGACAGCAAAGCCAAAAAGACAAAACCCTGTCCCGCCCTTGGTGGTGTGTCCAAAAAGAATTAAACACACAGACGTCTCATCATGTCTAGAGTCGTTAAATTAGAAGATAATAATATCGAATATAGATAAATATAATATATAATATATATGATATAATAATACTATAGAGAAAGATGTCTGGTGGGGTGTGTGTGGGGGTTTGATAGAAACAAAAAATTGTAACTTATCAAGAATTGCGTACACTACAGGAGTCGGCAGAGTGAGGAGATTCACGCCACAAGGAACATTGATGAATGAACCGAAGGAACGGGAGATGTGATCTGCGGAGGCGCAGCATATCGTGAGAACAAGAGGGGGTGGCTACGGCTGGAATGGGGTGCCAGCAGATGGACACAACGCGACGTAGACGGCATTAAAAAGGAGAGATAGGATTCTATATAGCGATACTATGGGTCAGGTAAGACGACTAGATATGGCGTTAGAGTATCGACCACGGTAACATTGGGGCCTCTCCAGTAAGGCGCGCGGGTCCTGTTTGTACAATAAAGAGGTAAATGGCCGCGTGGTGCATGAGTTGACATAGCAGACGAAGGACAGCGGACAATCTCAGAAATAAATACAGTAATCAAGAAACCACCAGATGCAATTGAAAAACATAAGTCCATCACCAGGTGGAGGGGCCGGAGCCGAATTAGGTGATGATACATATAGCGACATACACAGGTGTGTGGTAAGTAATTATAATGGTGAGCCCCAATTATTAAAACCTCAACCCGCGGCAAACGGGTGTCTCGTATGATAAAACCAAGAATGCTCTGTCGGTAGATTCACACGTTGCACGAAAATATGTAGGATAGTATGGGCGAAGAATTAGAACATGCTTTGATTGTGTGCAGAAATTGAAAAAAGAGAGAGGGGCAAGTAGGGAGGAGATATATGAGTGAGAGAAGGAGGGATTGATAGGGGGTGGTGAGTAGACAATCGCATCTAGGCGTGGGTAAATACAGGCAAAGTTACCGCATGTCAGATGGCGGGGCTCGTGGCAGACAACAGAGCAGCCGACCCGAATACTAGCGAGAAAAAAGCACACGGGAGATTCTAACGCGCGCGTGTGGGGAAAAGTGCTCGCGTGGAGAGTCAATAGACACAGGTAAGAGGTTGAATAGGCAATTGCAGTGCTTTCTAGGCGTATCCAACTAGAAACATCTACTTTGGGCAAAAACGCGCTGGAGGGGGGTGGGGAAGTTCGACACAGTCCCTTAGGAGATGGGAAAGCCGGAGGTCGGTGTGTAAGTATGTGTGATAACCTAAGAATGACGAGCACAACCGGGAATAAGGTTGGCGGGGGGAAGGGAAGGAGTACGAGGGGCACAAGGCTGAGGGCGGACGTGCCGCCCGACCCTCAAGAAACAGCGGGTGAAGGGACGGGGGAAAGACGGATGCTCCTTGGAGAAAACGGGCGGGAGGGGCACACATGAGTGGTGCAGGGCTCTACAGAGTCCGGGTGGGTGTGCCGAGGAGAGGCAGAAAGTGCGGGTGGGGGGGGCAGAAGGGGTGGGACCACCGGGTTAGAGCGGACCGGCCGGCCTGGAGGGGACAGGGTAGGACACGCAAGAGTGGTGGGTGAGGGAGGTCGAAAGACAATATTCAATGGGGGGAGAAACGTGATTAATTGGGCAGAACAAGCTAGCGGGACAGGTGGATGAATCGGGGCAGGGCAGCATCCAGCGGTAGAGGTGGGGGGTCGGAAAGCCGAAAAGGCACAGTTGCGGGCTGAAGTTGGCAAGGAGTGTAACGGGGCGGTGTGGTGGGTAGGAGACATAGGAATCAAGTAGTGAAGGCCAAGAACAAAGTGTGTGTGGACAGGAGATACGAGATAGGAAGTGGGCGAAAGAGGGCAAGGGAGTAGCCAACCGGAATCAAAATACAAGAAAAGCCTTGGGGTCCAGAGAAACCCAAACCCGGCAAACAAGACAACAGGTGTCAATACGCACCAGAGAGCCAAAGCCGGGAAGGGAAAGGGCCGCTAAAAAGAAAAAAAAGCCGAGC
The DNA here is from genome assembly GCF_017654505.1 of Polyodon spathula. Classification (NCBI taxonomy): domain Eukaryota; kingdom Metazoa; phylum Chordata; class Actinopteri; order Acipenseriformes; family Polyodontidae; genus Polyodon; species Polyodon spathula. The sequence goes on from NW_024475133.1 coordinate 17,074, forward strand.
GCGCGCAACAACAACAAAACGAGGAAAAAAAAAGAGACACACGGTGGGGGATGGGGAAGGAACGGACGGGAACGGCATTGGGACAGACGGGCGCTTAGGGACAAGGGTTTTCTGTGTGGGTTTGTATGAAATCAAATTAGCGCCCGACTTACAAGAGAAATATCAAATTGTTTATTTGACTATCATATGCACAAGGTTATTTTAATTAAGTTAAGCTGGGTTTTTAAGAGCCAACACACCCAAATGATGCCGATATGGCGCACATGCCCCAGCTGTGCAGAGCACGGTGGCCATAGCTTGTATGTCCAAACGTCAAGTTGCACCTCAAATTTGAAAGGTGTGTGTGCCGAGCATAACGATGGGGTACAAACCTGACCGTGTGAGAGAATTAACATACAGACCTGGCGTCAGGTGGGGGCCATATAACCGGCCAGGGTGTGGAACACGCAATAACTGGGGTGTTCGTGCCAAACAGCCAGTTTTGCAAGCAGATCGAAAGCGGAGCGGGGTAGAGAAAGGAAATAAGTGACTACAGAAGTCTCATCACATAGAGATTACCGTAAAAATCAATTAAACCTGTTTATTGAGCCGTCATGGAAAATCGCAAACACCAGCCTGGTAGCAAACATCGGTACTCAATTTAAACATTACAGCAACTTGTTAAAAGGTTGTGTGTCGTAAGTAACTCAAGTAACAGTTATTTTATAACAAATTCATTTGTATTGCACACCCTCAAGTATAAAGCGAAAGTATTATTACAGTCTTTTTATATGCAGTAGTTAACAAGGATACGATATGCAAAACGTTGGAAAATGAATAAGCAGAAGTATGAATTTGTATTTAAAACAGAACTAGATCTGCGATTGTTATAATAATAATAATCATAATAATAATAATAATACTAATAATAATAATAATAATAATAATAAGACTTCTACAACTGCTAAAATAATTTTTTTTAAATGAACATAAAACAATGTAGCAGTACAAAAAAAATAAATTGTTAAAGTTTGACAGTAACAATTATGTGTCGTATGGTTAAAATACACCAAGAGGTTTGCATCTGGCCTACTTTCGGCACACTTAACATTATTAAAACTTTTAATAGTCTAACGTAATAACTGCATTAAACAAATAGGCCTATGCATTACATTTAGGCCTATTTTAAATTACATTTTCTTTTATTATTATTTATTTATCCTGAGAGTCGCTGTCACTTATTAGCAGTCATTATGCACAAGGTACTTCTCATCTTATTTACAACAGACCGGCGAGTATTGGACTCCGGATTGATTAAAAATGCTTATATATGATATATCTATATAAGATATATAGATCTCTATATATAATTATATTATACTGACGTGCACCTCAACACAGGTTTCGACTGGAGTAGGTCATCGTTTAGAAAAACATGTTAACACTTCTATTAGTTGGATGGTCAATGAATCAAACATACCATTTACTAGACCAAACACTACATGTTTGATGTTAGACTACATGACATTACTTTATGTTCGTATAGCATAATTTATGTAACCAAACACAAACTGTTATATATAAAACCACACACACACACCACACCACACATATTATATATATATAAATATAGATATATATATATATACTCGATAAATATATATATCTATATATATATATATAGATAATATTAAGCAACTTGCGAGCGGGTGATGATGAGACGCTGTGTTAATATTTTGTGGAAAACAAACAAGGCTGCTGGTGGAAAGGGTTTGTATTTTTGTATTTTGCATTGTCTAAAGTTTTACCAAGTAGCAACACCAACAACGCAAAACAGGCTGTAAATCCGGCTGAACCACTAGAACGCGATTCATCGGAATGCCAACGTGAGAAAATAATACCTAACTAGTGCTCTGTGGTTCTCTTCCCGGGGCAGGGTAGTCAGTTTGTGGGGATGGGCAAAGTACTGGCGAAATACGGGAATGTCAAACAAATGTTCACCGTGCCTGAGAAAATACTTGGTTATGATTTGTTATCGTTGTGCCTGAATGGACCGGAAGAAGAACCGAGTAAAACTGTCCACTGCCAACCTGTAGCAGTATTCGTCAGTTCATTGGCTACGGTGGAAAGGTTAAATCATGAAGCCCCAGAAGTAAGTTAGCTGACACACTGTACTTTGTTTAGTGTACTTAATTGATAATTGTAATTTATACAGGTTGTTGTTATATACAACTTATTTTTTGTAATAAGTTGCATTTTTTTAGGTTTTAATCCTAAATGTGTGTTTTGTTTTTCCAGGCCATTGGGAAGTGTGTTGCTGCTGCTGGTTTCAGTGTGTGAGAGTTTTCAGCGCTAGTGTTTGCAGGAGCATTGGATTTTGCAGAGGGTACTAATGCGTTGGAACTGCACAACAATGGCACCACAAAATCAGTGTTCACAATTATGACATTGTCTGTGTAACATGATAAAATGTGTAACATATATGTAATACATCCATCTAAACGTGATTTTATATCAATATTTTTTAGATATGTGCAGTTGGTACACCTTCCACTATAAATCTTAATATAGCTGTTGTTGATCAAACACAGCAGTCAGTGGTTCAGTTTTAAAACAGTTTGTTTAAGCTTGTGTTGATAAGTGTAAGGTTCATATGTCAGTATTACATGCTTTAACCCAATTTATGTGAAACTTGGTTAGGCCTGTGTCATTTATTGAAATCGTGCAGTACCTGTATTAACGCCTTGTGAAAGTGAATAGTGGGTTTCTGTTATTAATTCATCTTTTACATTTCACTCCAGCATTATATGCAGTGAAAGTGCGTGCAGAGGCCATGCAGAATGCATCAGATGTTGTTCCAAGTGGAATGTTGTCAGTGGTTGGAGGACCAGAGTCTAACTACAACTATGCTTGTTTGGAAGCATGAAACCACTGCAAAACACTGGGAGTAGAAAACCCTGTGTGTGTTGTGGTCAACTACCTCTTCCCAGATGGGAGAGTTATTGCAGGACATTTACAGGTACTTAATTTTACTGCTATTCAAATTTATTATATAGATATACAGGTTTTGTTTTCTGTACAGGGAATAGTTATTTTGTATGTCCTTTTATCTTGAGACACACCATCAATTTGACTAATGTCCTTTCAGATCAAGCCTTTTCTAAAATATATTTCTAACTTAATGTTCAAAATAAAACCTATGCTACTGGCATGTTTTAGTTTCAAAACATTTTTGGGGGGAGCTTCGTCAATAAAAATAAAATCCACATACAATGCAAAATAAGTGGTTCTTCTGTAAAACACTGTTAATTTGCATTTAGTAATAATTGCCCTTATTAACAGTTTGTAACAAACATTTTTCTTCAGGCTTTGGAATTTTTACAGAAGAATTCACATAAGTTTAACTTCCTGTGGACAGAGGCTACCTGTCAGTGGTGCATTTCACACTGCGCTGATGGAACCTGCAGTTGAGTCCTTGACAGGTGTCTTAAAGAAACTGGACATACAGAAACCAAACATATCAGTCTGTTCCAATGTTGATGCCAAGAAGTATGTGCACAGCGGACACATTCAGCGATTGCTGCTGAAGCAGCTTGTTTCACCTGTCAAATGGGAACAGACAATGCATGCAGTTTATGAAAGAGTACAAGGGGTTGCGTTTCCAGAGACATATGAAGTGGGACCAGGGAACCAGCTAGGGTCTATGCTGCAAAAATGCAACTTAAAGGCATGACGGTTCTATAAGCATATATAGGTACAAATATAAAAAATATATATATTCTTGCATCAAAAGTTTTTTTTTTTAATGTTCTTTCACTTGGGTAAATAAAAGTACTAGGAAACATATTTGAATGACGAAAAAGTTCCAAAATTAATATAAGAGAATGTATACATGCAGATACCATACACAAGTTTGTATATTCCTCTGACACCCTTGAAGTAACCTCTCCACTGTTTACCTGTTTCTGTATATAACAGGATGTTGAATATTAAAAGGTTTGGCTCTTGGCTAGCAAACCATTTTTCCTAAGCCAGTGTTTTGGCTGTAATTTATATGGGGGTGAGGTAAAACTGAAGGAAAAAAGTAGGTGCTAATCTGAGTCATTGAGTTTTATGAAACATATATAATATCAGTACAGCATCTACAAAGGAGAAATACAAAAAATACAACATTTTTTTAAGATTCTTTTTATTTTATATTGCCAATAGAAAATTATGATTTAAGTTAAAAGAATGAAGGCCAGCATTCCTCAATTAGTTGTTTTACAGCAGTGACACTTTGCATACATTATAATAATCACACAGGTGTCTGCAAATATAAAATCTATTAGACAGTTATCCAGTAACAGCCAAAAATATTCCAAAGCACATAATTTACTCTGTTAACCATGCTACTTTATTACCATTCATTTTAGAAGTGACCCAGCACTCAGTGTATCTAAAGCCTAACAAAGACAGAAAGAAAGATAAAATAGACATTCACCTCCTGGGTGGGGATTTCATTAAATGGTATTGGCCAAAGACCTGCTTGTGACCTTTCAGTGCAATTATGGACATATTCCTTGGCTTACAAATCAATACCAATAGCCACTCCGAGCAAAAACACAGCGAGAAAACCAGCAGTCCATTTGATATAGATGTTTGCTGGACAAGCATTAGCTACCTGTGTGACAGAAACAATATGTAAATATCCATTCAGCATTAAATAAGTTGTAACGCAAGTATTACAACCTTTAAATGTAACACAATGTTATGATAATATAGAACATGGAGCAGATGTACTTTTGCTCCAGGGCATCATTTTATAATGGAATAGACTTAGAAAAGGCTACAATGTATCAATTAAAAAAATAAAAAAAAATCTTACCCAGACTCTGAATCTCTGGATTATTGGATACTGAACTGAATTAATCAGACATCTTTTGATCATCCCAAACATGGCTTTAATTCCCTTGTAGAAGAAAAAAGATCTCCTAGAAAAAAAAAAATAATAATAATAATGTAACTCAGAGATTCTGACCAGTAATCGAGTAGCAAAAAAAATGTAACACAGTATTTGTAAGAAGTATAAAATAACACTGGAAAAAGAAGAGGAAATTAAAAATGCCATTGCATTTTATGAGTACTGTTGCTTAAATTTAATACAGCTATTGTTAAGTAACATGAGCTGCTGGGCATGGATATTCAGGATAAATTTGAATCTGGAACCAGTTCAACTGCTTACCATTGTGCAATGATGCTGGACGACCCATGTACACATGTAGTGGTACGTGTCCTGTGCAGCGGAATACTTTGGAAAGTTTCATTGTAATGCTGATTAATTTCATCTCCTATCTCTGCCAGCTGACGACCAATCTTACCAGCAGTTCTATTAAATATAGAAAATGATACATTTGCGTTATATCCTAATTAAAATATAACAGGATACATGTAATGATCCAATCTCATTTATCTTAGATTGAAAATGCAGAATATTACTTTGAAGGATGTATTCATAAAAAAAAAAAAAAATGGTTAACTTATAATAAAAGTATTTTAAAACTTAATTTTCATCAAATTAGTGATAATTCAGTTAAAGTAGATAGAAAAATCATATTAAATACAAACACTAGCTTTCAAAAACTCAAAGGGTGTCTTCTTTGGACTAAGTGGAAATTTAAAGAAACAGATCAACTGATTTCACAATATACATGAAAGTTTGTAATACTAAAAACAAACTTAATAAAATAAATAGCCAGATGGACGTGTTCTAGCACTTGTCAGTGTAATAATGTAGTTTTATGACCTTATTTTTTTAATATTTCACAAAACTACTAAGATCACTATTGGCCTTAAATGTTGCATTTCTACAATATATGCCATTACTCATAATGAGCATTTAACTTTTTTTAAATATATATAAAAGGAAACATTAATTCTAATATCATATACCTTATATCCGTCTCTGTGAGAGAAGCTTCTTCTGGCTTGTTATTGTTTCTGGCAATATTGCTTTTTGTTAGTTGAGCCATTCTGATCTCTGCATAAAACAATAAAAGGAAATTAAATGTATGTTATAAATGACTTGAACAAACTTATAAAAAGAAAAAAGAAAGTTGTCACTGTATTTACAATTTTGTACTGCAGCAAATGGAATGTATTCTACATTTTTGGGAGTAGATTGTGGAGCTTCTAGAACTTCTAGACAAAGGAGGGAAACCACTGCATGAGTAAATGTGTCATAAAACTTGAGTTAATAATAAACAAAAAAACTTAATTAACAAAAGAACCCCCTTTCTACCATGTTTCTGACAGGTCTGATCTCCATTGTGTGATTTAAGTTCCTTCCTGAGGAGCAGAGTCCATCAGAAATGACAGCGTTGCTGTAGGACCTGCATTATTATTGTGTTTTAAAGCACTATTCTTGGTGCTAACTTCCTGACAGAGTAAGACACCACATTAATAAAGCTGCCATAATGTAATAATTGAATAATCCCTTATTTTAAAACACACTCCGAGTGTCTGCATAGGCACTGTATTTTTTTAATTGAATGCACCCCTAAGTTGCACATAACAATGTTGAGTCGACAGCTTCGCTTATAAATTGGGAGATCTACAAGCTGGGATCACTGTAACTGAACGTATAGCTTTAAATGCAATGTTACGAAAGCAAAGAATCTCTCCAGCTTAACACAGAAAAACCAAAAAGAGAGTCGTACTTTACCATCAAGACGCACTGTCCACACTTTTCTTGTAATAAAAAGATCACCAAATGCCCTGAACCTGAAAAAATACAATACAATTGAACAGTTGCCAGAATAATGACCTACTAGAAAGCCAATACTGCAAACATCCTCACTACATGTACTGCCATTTGGAATTTAAATGGTGCAGAGATGAAAGAAGAATTAGTATAAAAGCAAGCAAAGAACGAAAAGTTCTGCTACAAGAAAGGGGTTAATACCAGGACGTAATGTGTGGGAAGACAAGAAGACGTTGCCAATGGAAAGTCAATTACTGACAGACATATGGCTACTGTTATTTTTAAAAGCAAACAACTGTTGTGATCATAACAGGATTCCATCTCCTCTGAAGAAACCACACACAGTCAAACTGCCTGATAATGGCCACTCAAGAGACCAGCTAAACATTGTAAGTACGTACATGTGATCATCTAACTTGGGGAAATACAGAGTACAGGGATTTATACATGTGGTATCTATATATGTCTGAAATGCAAAATAGCAGGAGATAATTATTTTCCAAAGCAGGCTATGTTCAACACTGATGTGTGAAATGTACAGTACAGCAATATGTAAGGCAATTGGTTTCAGTATGTGTGCATTAATATGCAAGTTACGATTTCAGATGTGCTGTTATTCTCAAAGAATCAACTACTGTAATGGTGTTTTTACACATAATAAAAACTAGCCTTACACCAGCATTCTCCTCTTTAGCCATCACTGATTAATCCATTAGAAACTCAGGTAAATATAAGCATAGTAACACAATAATAGTTTAGTATTCAACTACACAGGCAGCAGATAATGAACATGAACATGATATATGCCGGCCCTTCATTCTTTGTAAATATGCAAACATAACATTTGCATAAACCAAATTTTATCAGACCTCCTCATAAAATGAACACTCCTATTGATGCACGGTTTAAACATAGAAAGATTTTAGATCCCTTCTAAATCAGTTTCTAATCTACAATAAGGGAACAAAGCTTGAGCAGGTATCACTAATTTGTATGTTATCTAAGTTTATATAATAACACGCCGGTGTTTGCCTAGAAGGTTTTACACAGTGTTGACACACCTCATAGATAAACACTTTTTTTTATAATGCAAGTCCCATCAATATGAGTATACAATATTTGAGAGAGAAAAAAAAACAAAACACTGACTGTATCAGATGGAAAAGTTTAGATATATGTCACATGTTAACAACTTTTTACTATAATAAATACTTTAGTCCACTGTTCATCGACCCCACCTTCCTTGTAAACCTGTACTTCCAGGTTTGAACCTGTACTTCCAACTTCTTCAAGTTTGCTTACTATACCAGAATCTGAAGTCATTAACTTAGATTAAGAAGAGCAGAGGACCTAATACTGATCCCTGTAGTTCTACACTGGTTACCTTGCTCCATTTTTACATTTCTCCTCTAATCAGTACTTTCTGTTTTCTACATGTTAACCACACCCTAATCCATGTATATGCATTTCCTTGAATCCCTACTGCGTTCAGTTTGAGAATTAATCATTAAGTAAATGTGTGCATTAAAAAGTAATTAACCCAAAGCTAATTTAGTAAGCCAGTTTATTTGTGTGGACTTATCTTAATCACATTCTATATAGGAAGGACGAGCAATTCATTATTTCTTCATGCATTTTTATGTTAATAGACACTTTTCACATCCATGCCGGTCACAATTATTACACTGTACTCTATTAAACAGACTTTGAAAAAGTAAATAGACTTAAGAATGAAAGCTTTTTTTTTATATAGCTTGTTAGAGTTCATTTTTTCTTTTCATTGGAACAGAAAAGAAAAAAAAAATGTTTAGATTTCATATATACATGTGTCATTGTCTATTTTATTATCTATATGCAACAGTTAATAGCACAGGGAAACAGGCAAAAAGCATTTGCCAGTGTGAATTATATTTAAAAAGTCTAAACCTGTTGAAAATATTTTATCCAAGTGAACAAAAACGGTTGACCAATCTACAATACAGGTATAAACAATACAGGTTATTTTAATGGATGCGTATTGGGCAGAGTATTCACACTACCTCTTTACTCTGTGTTTGTCATGGGAGAGGCCTGCCAATGTAATCCCTCATTAGAATATCAAGAGCTCTCGACGAATAAAACAATGGATAAGAAATATATATTTTTAAAAATTGCATTAAAATTTGCTACTTTTTGTAGAAAACTCAAAACGTGTTTGACAATATAAATTAAACATTTGCTTTTCAGTTGAAGTAATCAGTATTATTTTAATATCCTTTAATTCAATAGGAGCATGTGGACGCATAATAATAGATGGGGATAGATAATGTATAAATATATATATATATAATCTATATATATATATATATATAGATATATAGAGGTTCAGTCGGGTTTGCAATTAGGACCAAGTAAAGCCTAAAACGCCATTTTGCTTTCAGTGTACTAGCCTGTCATACAGGGCTGAGATCATCACCGACAAACAATTGCTATAAATGGATATCATTACCTGGTTAAGTTAGGACAAAATCTGTAAATTATGAACAAATATCTGAATTTCATAATTTGAAATATGACATACACAGAGACGCTTTGTATCTAAATGCAGTTATATACACATATTTGGGGTCGTTGTGGCAAAAGTTATTGACAATATAACTGTAGAGTGGGTGTAATAAACCAAGCAAGGTGAAAATAAGCGTACCCAACCAAACGAAAACAAGCTTTTGTTTCGCATGGACCAAAACAAGACTATTCGGAATTTCGCCTTTCGGCGGGACGTATAAATGTTGACACATATTACATATTCGACTATCAAAGCTTAAATTATAACCACACGTTATGGTCAATAATAAATATTATTATTATTATGAATAATATTATTATTACGTTGTAAACAATTAATTACTTACAGCACGTCCCTTTAACCTTTTCTTGTTGTAACGACAAATCCCCTGATTACGTCACCTATAATTTGGGTCCCGCCTATGGTGGGGAGTTGTAATGATTACCAAAAACACTTGTGCTTGTCCGTACTGTATTCTCCCATATTGACAGAACAGAAAACGCTGGAAGGCCATGTTTGCAGTTGTAACTCATTGTAAATGGAAATAGTAATCATTAAACAAGTATTTTGCTTCGCCAATGCGTCGATTATATATATATATATTATATAATATATCGATATAGCTAATATATATATATGATATATATATAATATATATTATAAATATATATATATGATAATATATACTTATATATATATCTATCATTTACAGACAAAATATATGTTATGAAAATGTTTTGCTTCCGTCGTAGGTGCCTGCTATGCAACGGAAGTTACGTTTGTAATACAACAATAAAATGTGTCAGGTTCGATGACGTTTCTATCCTTATAAAGTAACACAGGTCCACGAATATACAAAAAAACTGCTGTAGTTTCCCAATTACTGTTGTAACAGTGAGTGACGAGGGATTCTGGAACATGTAGTTTTGTGTAAATGTCTGCACAGGTTGTTGCCCGTCCGTTCGCGGAGATCGTTCTGCGCAGTTTATGTGCAGAATCTGACCAATTTAGCCAATGATCGTCTAAGAATGATCTACGTGAACGCATTCATTGGCTAAATTGGTCAGATTCTGCATATAACCTGCGCAGAACGATCTCCGCGAACGGACGGGCAACAACCTGTGCAGACATTTACACAAAACTACATGTTCCAGAATCCTTCGTCATGTCTTCAGATGTATAAGGAACTAACATTGCAGGTACTACTGTACCAATGTATATTCTGAAAATCTTTGATTGTTGTTCTCAAGCCTTCTGTTCTGATAAAGTGTTTACAATTATTTGTATTGTACATTTTTATAAAATGACGTAATCACACACAAATACATAAACCCGATATACGCTACTTGCATAGGAGCCGGTTCTTGTATGCTTTAGTGCGAGAGGTTCGCGGGTCCGCGCCCGCCCTCCACCTGTGTGTGGATTGCCTCGCCCTGTGTGATGCCGAACCGAACCGCTACAACGATTATCTATACACTGTGAACACATTACGGACATGTAGGTGTAAATTACATGTTGTGAAACAAACGAATTTATGATGTCACCCTTCGAAGAAATTATTTTCTTGTATCGTAGTTCCACCTTTAAACGTTTTGTCCCATGTAAGGTACTACTTGTCTGGTGATGTTTAGCGTCTCTGGTTGCTAGGTTATTGAATCGGAAGTGGATCAAATACCTGTAAACTGTACAAATTTACATTGAATTGGAACGATGGGTTTGACTGGAGGAGTCTTTGAATAAAGGCAGATTTTATCTCCAAAGGACCAGTACGGTGTGTATACCAGGCACCCATCGAGCACATTACGTTTGAACGTGTTGCCGGACGGTGTTCAGATCGTTCATAGTAAGGAATATACATACAGCGTTCAATGAATGGTGTTCACAATTACCCACACGAGAGAAAAAAACAGGGCATTTTTGTATTTACTCTATTTTGACTGTGACTGTGTGTTTGTGTCATAATCAATAACTACTAGAAATGTAGGCATGTATAACGATGTTTTAGTGTTCAGCGAGTCTGAGAAAACCCCTTTATTTGATCAGGTTAGAACCAGTTTAGAGACCTGGGGAATGGGAGACTTGTATTGAGAATTATGGTCAGGGTATTGAGAATGCAACAGGACCCTGAATGCCAAATGGCCAGAAAGATATTTTTGAATATTTTTTGTTCACACATTAGACACTTTAGATCTGAAAAACAATGTTGAAATAAGCTTTATTCTCAAACCTACCTTATAGTATATTAATATGCAAGCCACTGACTACCACCAGTGTACAATGTCCTCTCTTTTAATTCCTTTTCAGAGTTAAGCTCTGGGAAGGATCATGGCTGGAAAAGTGAAATGGGTGACTGATATAGAGAATTCCGTGCTTGTTAACAACTTTGAAAAGAGGGTGGATTCAAGTGTCCGAAAGTGAAGATTGGAATTTTTACTGGTGGGTGGGAAAGCCTTCTTCTATTTTTAACACTGTCATGAGCAAATAAATACAATATAATTACTGGAAGGTTACTTTAAAATTAAAATGAGACATTTGTTAAAATGCTAAAATACACAGAGAACATAACCATGTTGTACTGAATATTTTATATTGTTCTGAATTCTTAGAAATAAATGTAATTCTCTCTTGGCTGAAATGCAAGCAGGGTAAAATTGTGAGTGACTAATATCTTGTAACAGTAGAAGGTGATAAGCTGTGCTGGTCCACATAAAAGACCTTTGTGGTCTCAAACGGATGTATTTATATACATATTCAGCTGATACTAGAGTACAACAAACAAAAAAAAATTAGACCAACATAAAAACAAAACACAACCGTTGGGCTTTAAATGTGGTAACTGAAATTTGGCTATCTCGTTTTAAACGCAGTCTTACTTCCTGTCTGAGGGTTGGGTGATAATTGCACTCTGCTTGCAATAAGACAGTAAACAATTAATCTGTTAGTGGGTATTACATGTTATAAAAGGTTTAGCAGCTGTCAAATGTTGAATACTATATTTTATGTTTGTGGCTGATTTTAATCACATAAAATCTATACAGTTTGATATTCAGCTGAAAAAAGTCATATGATAAATCAAAGATCACAGGACATGATGAGTGAACTTATAGGAAAACAACATCACAGGATGTGTTCTATATGTCATGTGTGTCAAGTGAGTGGGTTAATGGTGCTTGGTATGCCTCACCTCCCATTATGTTAGTTAAGAAGATACAGAATTTGAGGAACGAATAAAACAGTGCAAGGCTAAGGTTTGGTTTTTTGAATACAGTATTTAAACATGAGGAGCTGTTGTGTGTGATTTAATTTTTTTTTTTAAGTTTTATAACATTGTTCTGTTTTCAATTCTCATAATGTGGTCAGAGTTTCAGAAACAATGTAGTGTACTGGCAAGAACTTGTACTGTATGATATTAATTCCTCAGTGCCAACAACAATGTGCTGTGTGTCCTTACTGTGGTAAAACTACATGAAACTGAGATTGTAGAAACTACATGACATTTTTTGACCTTTAATGCAGTACACAGAGATATAATCTACTTTTGTAATAACTATCAGAGTTGTCACTTCTTTCTTTCATTCCAGGATGAGCGTGCAGACTATCCGAAATGTTTTCAGTGTTGACAATGGGTATCGTCTCTCTGATGACCAAATTGTCAATCATTTTCCCAATCACTATGAGTTAACCAGAAAAGACATGATGATTAAAAACATAAAGAGGTATAGGAGAGAACTTGAAAAAGAAAGCAGTCCTCTGGCAGAAAAGAATGAACATGGCAAATACGTTTATTTAGGTAGGCTCACAAATAAATAACACTAGATATAAAATTTAATAGCTCACTAACCGTATGTATTCTACAGTAATTTCAAAACAATTGGACAAGTGTTTAAAATGTGTAAACGTTTGTTATGTGCAGAAACAGTGATTGTAATAAGATTTAAAACAGATGAGATGACATGTACTTGTACTGTTTACTTCAGTTATTATACACTAATGGGATAAAATAACAACTACTGAACACTTGACTTATAAATCATAAATCATAAGGCCAAGTAAATGCCTTGGCCACGTGTCAAAGTCCAGGCTTTATTGAGTTATACCTCAGTATTTTTTGTTAGATTAGCTTTGTAAGAAAAAATATATATTCTCACAAATATTTAATACCTTGTCTTTGATTAGATTTTGTTCCAGTGATATTCATGCTTCCAGCTGACTATAACCTGTTTGTTAAAGAGTTTCGGAAAAATCCGTCTATTACCTTGGATAATGAAACCTTGTGGGAAGGCTCAGGGTAAAGGAATATTTCTAATAAACAAGCTCTCTCAAATCAAGAAATGGTTGCGAGACGCAGAACCTCCACGTAAGTACTGTATTATGATGCAGAGGTACTCGGTTGCAAACTGCTGAGAATGTTTCCTTATTTTGTCTTGTTTATTGTGTGTAATTTGTAATGGAACAGGGCAGTTATTACTGCTTCAAATAGATGTATGAGCAATTTGGAGCTCATATTACTGCTGTAGGGGTTTTAATAGCTTAATTATTTTATGTTTGCAATCATTCTTGGTGGTTCTGCTTTCTGTTGCTCCAGTATGGAGTTATATATTTATTCTAGGAGGAAATGGGTCTGGGAGGAGTATTGCAATGTGAAAAAGCAAATAACATGACATAAAAAGTTATGCACTCCTCTGCTGTTTTTATTGTAGTCTGGAAGTCTTGCTTGGAATAAATTCCAGCAGTGACCATCACTGGTTGTAGTGCTGTTTTTTTAACTGGTCATAAAGGTTCAAGAGACTATAATGTTGGTTAAAGAGCTGGTTTATGAAATAAACGGTCCATTTAAAATCCCTTTACGGTCAAATTCTTTTGTCTCATTTTTTGTTGACTACAAAATAATAGGATTACTGCAAATCAGCTGGGTATCCAGAAATCAACCAGCAAATGTGCCCAAATCTTTATTTCCAGTCTTTCTCCCTCTACTGCAAGAAAAATGATCTGACCAGCTTAATCTTTGACAGTTATCCTGCATGTTTAGTGTACAGAACACATTTGTGTCATGGTTGTACTGCAAAATAAAACATTTTCATGATAATTAGGTGTTTTTCTTAGATTCAGGAATTTAATAGTCACGTTATATTCCACTCTCGCTTTAGTGCCATCTTGACACCTGCTCTGTATTTTGTTGTATAATGAAGGATCACTTTGATTGAGTCTTTTTAGTTCTGTGAATATCAAGGCTCTACAGATATTGTTTTATAATCTAAACACTCCACTATCAAACTAATGCACTTCAAAAGATCTCAGTGAAATTGGGATTAGCCACTAGCCAACTGTAGCAATCAGTCATCTGCTGAAGTGTTTTGAGAGACAAGAGAACTATTTCAAAAGATGTGTTTGAACAAAACAATAGGTTCATTGTTCAGTTGTAGAATGAACAGCATGCACATAGGAATTAGCT
>NW_024475134.1:0-15000 GCF_017654505.1 Polyodon spathula
ATAATATATATATATATATTATATATATAATTCGAAGGCCAATGGCGACTACACAGTACTTTTTAATTAATATGATTTCCTATCTGTTAAGCCTTGTTAGAGATTAAGTTTCTGATTAATTTGCAATTTACTTGCAAACTTTAAACAAACCCATTTGTTCAATAGCAGATGGGTAAATACACATCCTTGGCTTGTTTTCCAGATGTCTTAAGAAACTATACTATGTAAATCTAAAACCTATTAAAACTAGATGTATCTTGAACTTTATACTAACACTGCTGTGAGTACAAGAAGTAAATCCTTCAAGTAAACAAGAGGCTCGTGTAGTAGTTCCTTTCAGATTTGTTTCAGCCATGTAACAGTTTTTCGTATTTGTTTTTAGACATCTCAACAATGAGCATGCCCTGGATGACCGAAGTACAGCACAGTGCCGAGTGCAGATGCAAGTCGTACAGCAGCTGGAACTGCAGGTATTTATCCCTGCTGCTTTGCAGAAGTTAAAAGCCTTTGCATTTGAGCTCTAGTTCTTTTTAACACTACTGGTTGTACTGTATTTGGGCTGTTTGTCGCAACAAAAGATACAAGCCTCATTTTTTGTATTCTATCCATAAAATGTACTGAAGCACTGCACTATAAGCTTTCCTGAAGTTTCCTTATTCTGCACCATGCTTCACAGCATGTGAGCAAAGGGTAAGAAATGAAGGGGGAAAATTATTTTGTACATTTTAAAGTAACCAGTCATTAAAAATGTGTTATGTATTCATGACAGCAATGCAAAGATATATGAAAAGCCTCGGGCCAAGAACAGAAGATAATTACATTTTGAATTTTACTGGGTTTAAAGTCATTGAACAGTTTGGCAGAAATAATAAAGTATACTTTTTCCACTTCAAACATTATATATAATTGATGTTGAAAAAAACGTAAATTGTGTGTTCAATACATAATTATGCTCTCTTATGAACAGAGCAAATAGGTAAAATAAGTATCTGACTAACAATATCTGACTAACAACATAGAATAATGGTGGGTAGTTTAATAAAAGGATTACTTACTTTAAATAAAGTCATAGCTACTGTTTACTGTTTCTTTAACATGACCACAAAATAACTTCTATCTCAGGGACACTGCAGCAAAAATGTATTCCGTTGCCATTAAGTTGATGCGTCCAGAATTGAAAAGGTTTATCTAATATATAGTATATATAATATATATATATAGATATATTACTATAGATATTTATATAGTATATATACACAGACTACCACAGTACATCCATCCATCGTATATACTAGCCTAATTATATTTCCGTGAAACTTCTCGTTAAGGCAAATCTCGTAAACGTAACTCAAATCCCCCATGTTATAATATTCTATTGGTTACAGAGCCAAAAAAATTCCCTCTTCAACACCCAGAATTCCCCGTAATAAAGGACCGAACTGAGGGCTAAATATGGGGGGGGGGGGGGGGGGGGGGGGTGGGGGGGGAAGGGGGGGGGGGGAGTTATCTAAGTAAAAAATCACTGAATTTGTATCATTATTGAAGAAATGCTCCTAAAGTTGTTTAATTTACATGACAAATAAACATCCTCTTGTTGGTATGCATGAGTCACCCCATATAAGAAAGGGTCTGACACAGTTTTCTTTCAAAAGCGCTTATCATAGTGTTGAAAACAAATGTTATAGTAAATATTAATGAAGTTGTAAAAATGCTAACAATAAATAATGCACAGTTATGAAAAAGAAAATTGAAAAGAGAATATTAAGTACAAAACAAAAAAAAATACAAAAAAAGCACTTAAGTAAAGAAGAGATAGCAGAAGAGAAGATTTTTACAACAGCTGACAACAAATCGGCCGCTTTGAGAGCTTCCTTCTCATAAGAGTGAAAATATGCTCGTTTAATGGAAAAACACTTAATTTCTGTGTGTCGTGTAATTTTAATCTTGTATGTCGGTAGCTCGTATAGCGAGGAATTACTGTATACAAAATTTGCCTTGTGAATGCAGTATTACTGTATGGGTGTCTCCTACATTATATATTGTTGTTTCTTCTTAGTTCCAGTGATATGTTCTTCTGAAACATCTGAAAGCTGAATTTGAAAAATGATCACTAGGAGTCTACACCTATAACATCATTTTGTATCAAGGTTTTTCTTAATTTACGTATGTTTACTAATTCACACTTGCAGCAGGACACCCCAAGTGGTCACTGTTAAAACCTCACTTCTTAAATTCAGCTTTTAGGAGTAATTTTGAAGCAGCAGATGTGATTCAAAGGGGGACATTATCTAAACAGAAATAGCTCCACAATACCTTTTGTCCTGCAGTGAAACTCTACTATTTACCAATAATCATAAGGAATAGTTGACAATCCATAAAAGAACTGTTAGACGATGTAGGGAAATTGAATGGCTACCATGTGCTGTCCGGAGTCCTAATTTAACCCCAATTGGAAGCTTCTTCACTGGGTCATTGAACAGAAGCTAACCCATGTGTTGCATCCACCAAATGTACCAGTGAAGTAATAAGAAGTGTACACTTAAAAAGTATTAAAGCAGAGTTCATTGGTAAATGGAATCTACCAAGGTAGGTTTATTGCAGTTAATGTGTTAAGGCACTGGATGCATACCGAATGTATTATCTTCATCTTCATCTAAAAAACAAACCATGTTTTAACTATCTAAAATACAGTATGGAAAATTGTTTGTATTTTGGAAACCACACTAAAGTAGTGAGATAAAACTGTTATTTGGGCATTCAGAGCTCAAAACATTCTCTCTGAACATGCATTCGTCTGCTTGCCAACCTTTTTGTTTTTGCATTTTATTTGTTTTTTTTGTTTTTTTTTTGTTTTTTTGTAATTTAGAAAAACCACACAAGTATTTTTTTTTGTTTTTTGTTTCAAGCTTACTAAAGACAAAGACCGCCTGCAAGCCATGATGACACATCTGCATGTGAAATCAAGGGAGCCAAAGCCTACCCCTCAGCCTGTAAGTATTCATAAAGAACACCTGAACAGACTAATATGAGATATGAAAGGTCTTGCCAATAGTTTGTTATTGTACTAGAACCAAAGCAGTACCACATTTCATTTGACATTGCAATTGAAGCCATATGTGTAACACATATATGAAAACAGTATGCAAATAATGATCGTAAACAGTAGGCAAATACTGTAACTGAAGTTGCATTGGTTTTCATATTCCAGTGCTATCTCCGTACAGAAAGTTCAGTAGAATTATAACCATTTATGAGCATGTTTCTTATTAGTAATTCACGGAGGGAAGGGAGGGGCTAAGTCTGTCTAAGCATGACCATGTGCATTGACTCACTGTGCTCTTGATTCTGTGTCTAGTAGCTTTAGAAATCTAGATTTAGTTTTTATAGATATTGTTTCTAAAACCAACCGATTTGATTTAGAGCAGAAACCGTGTCTTTCATCTTGCAATTCAGATATTTCATTTGCCCCTCAAAGGTACAGTGCATAGTCATTGCTGCTGAACATCAATATCTGTGAATTAATTGAGCATGACTGAATTTAAATTTGTTCCCTTGCAATTTTAATCCATATATACTAATCCAGTTAAGTGAAATTGTTGGTGTTTACAAGAACTGATAACACATTGTAAAGTGCACACGGAAACAACTCATTCTGTTCTATGTATACATCTCTGAATGTTTAGTATTATTATTTTGTAATGAGGAAGGCTTTAAACTACATTTTCTTTTGAATCTTGCTATTGTAGCCAAGGTTATTTGCTGACATTTATTTAAACGTGTGTCTACTATGATTGTAATCTTCCTTCAATACACATCTTTATTTGCACAGCGACTAATTGTTGTAGATTTTTTTTTTAAATTTATTAATTTTTTTGTTTATTTTATTCTCAGTCGGACCAGCCTTACAAGACTATATAAATAGTCAACCCAGTCCTTGCGGTAGAAATTTGTGAATATGTTGGCTTCTGAATTTGTACAAAGGCAGCTTTTCCTTTTGTAAAGAAATCCAGTACTACCATACAGTACAACTATACTCATTTATTTAGAGCCTGTTAAACTATTACAAGTCAACAAATAACTGAGAGATGTAAATCAACAATAGGCAGTCTCTCTGAGGTTTGCCATTGTCAAATACACTGATTGTTTGGATTTGTAAATGGACTGATGTATGGCCCTTTTGAAAAAAAGATCACATTTGTATATGAAAAGTGGTTTTGTGGCAGACTGCATTTTAAATACCTTACCTGTTCACTGTTGAGTTAGGAATTCGAATTGGTTCCTGGCAGGGTGGATAGGAACAGTACATAACATACAGTAGGCTATATAGTCCAGTTTTTATTTAATTGTTTTTTGGAAAGAGAAAATTCCATGTTAATGTTGCAAAATGAAAAGCAAGCATCTTAAGGGTGCTTAAGATACCTTGAAATATTTGCATTTGCATCTAGTTTTTCATCTTTAAATAAAGGCTGTTGTAAATGCTTTGAACATATTCTGCGTGTTTATCACCACAAACAACATGGGATACAGCAAAGGTGAAGTACTGTGTTTCTTGTAAACACTACAGGATAATCATTAGCCCTCAAATCCAGTTAGGCTATCTCCTGTAAAAGAGGTCTAGAATGTGTTGGAAGGGTGAAGATCTGAACATTTTAAACAGTACCATACTTTACATAATTTGTAAGGTATCTAGAAACTTTAAAGACAAACAAAAGGTTAAAAAAGAATAAATACATTTAAACAAGTCTTATTTTACAACAAGGCCAATCAGTTTGCTGTTCTTCATTCGGTACATTGCATGTTTAAGGTGTGGTAACCTATTTATGAAGATATTTTCCAAACCTTTCTAGCTTAAGGTGTTAAGTGTTGTGTCAATAATAATGTGTGGCACAGTGACATGTTTGTATTTGTACATGTAATCATTTGGTCTGCCTTCGTTACTCATCAATATGCTTTTTTCCCCTGCAAGTATAAAGCTATTAAAAGGCAGTATTCAAGATATGGCAGTTTTGAACACAAGAACAGTTTTTTTTGACCTAATACTGTACGTTGGATACTGTAGATACTCCTAATTTACAGTCCCATCTTGAAGTTTTCGTTTTTTTGTTAAGTTCATTTCAGTGTTGTTTCGTTGTGCCAGTTCAGGGATCATTTTACATCTACTCGTTTACTTTAATAGCAATTGGAAAGTACTGTCAAAAAAAAAAAAAAAAAAAAAAAAACTGTGCACCACTGCCATCAAATTAGTAATAAAGTAATATGTTTGTGGATATTATTAATTCCTTTTATTTTCCATTAGCTTCCGTTTGTATATCAGCAATGGTTTTTAATGCCACAGATTTTAGTGGCGCACAAAAAAAAAAATATTGCTAATTAAAATTGCACTTGAAACGAGGTTGCTTAGCCTATCATTAAAAATTCTTTTATGCCTTTTAGCAGGCTTCAACAATTCTGAAAAAAGGCTATGTGCTATCCCATTAACATAGGAGTCTGCTTGCTCTGGCTGTTAAATTAATATAGTTATTACAATATTATATATATATATATATATATAATCATCAATTACATATGAATCTATATATATATATCTGTGATTTTAGTAATAGCATACTTAACGTTCTATCATTATGTTGACCTTTTGGTATACATAATTAAGAAGAGTATTTTGTTTATTTTTCTGCAGCAGCTTTGAGAAGCAAGGCCAGTATAATTAGATCACCAATTAGCATTTAATTAATTTTTGTCTGAAGTCTCATTCCATCTTTTGAATTGCAATGAACCCAAAGCGCTACAGAAACAAACAAAAGCCTCTTCTTATTATTGAAATAGCAGTGCTGCTGTTTTATGTTTGTATCCTGCAACATTGATTTGGTGAGTGAAAGACAATAATCCACCCTACAAAAATAACAGCAGTGGACTGTACTGAATGCAGGTGTTTTTTTTTTTACAATTGATAAGAATTGCTCCTTAAGATTGCTATGTTATTAATTAATTGCAAACTATTTAATTTAAACTTATTTATGGTTGTACTTTTTTGCAATGACTTTTAACCCTGTTACAATGTTTAATTGGGGAAAAAACATTTCTGGAAAATATAAAAGTTTGTATTGATACTGCAGTACTGGTATTTTTAAGTTCTCTTGTCTGTGAAATGAACACTATCCCAACAAGGAATATTTACAAGCCTTAGCTAACTGGGTCATGGACATAACAGTAGGCAAGGGTTAGGTGTTAAACATGGGCTTTTCACTTTCACCCGAGTCCCTCTGCCTCTATTATCAGAGAAGAGCCTTGGTAAGTCAGCCGTCTCTTATATAGATATATCTATAATATATAATTATATATATATATATATATATATATTCATATATTATAAATATATATAAGATATATATATCTAATAAATAAATAAGAAAAGAGACAACTGATACCTCCAAAGCAATTGACAGCATTGACATTTCATTAATTTGTTAGCTCAGTCCACCCATGATTGTCAAAGATGATACGCCTTCTGCCTACAACCCCAGTGTTTTGCTTTCCATCCTCACAGGCTGCAGTCATGTTTAATTTGAAAACTGGGCTCCTTCGGCAAATTAGCAATTAGAACAATTTTGTGGGAATATGTATATGTGTCATTAGTTTTCCTGCAAATTAATAGTAGGAGCAAAGGTCAGGCTAAAATTTTCCACTTGACTGCAGCTTCTCTGTTGAGATTTGGCACTTTGTTTGGAATGGCCACAGCTGCTTGCAGACATAGTATACCTTTGGAGCACTCTTTTAATTAGTTTACCTTGTAGACATTATTACTAATATTCTGCCTCTCCCCTTGAAAAAAAAAAAATTACTCTTTCCACAAAATATTCCACAGACATCTTGCACCACTGTAGACTGATTACGGGGTCATTCAGATACAGCATTTAATCATTAGATCACCTCCATAAGCATCTCCTAATTAGAGTCCTTACAAAACAATTTCATCTTGTAATTAGCTGAGATTGGCTGCTTCCTCTGTAACTTATTAGTGGCAGCCCAGCGGTAGGTGCGAAGCACACTGTCATTTGTCAAGCCTGTTAAAGATTACCCTTTCTTTGCTCTTCTCCTTTTTTAATTTCCTATTGTTATGGTAACAAACATCCAAGGACTAAAAAAGGAAGTCCAGAAGTGTGGCGTATACAGCAGTGGATCAGAATGACAGTTCATTGTAGCTGTGATCTGAAAACAAAACCGTTTACTGTGATATGCTTAACAAAAAAGAGAGTTCAGCTCTCAACCGTAGTGTACAGTCACGTCAAATCAGTCTTCACCTGGGCAGTGTACTACTGCATGATGATACCAGCTGATCAGTTTGCTTTCAATCCGTTATTATGTATTTTATTGTGTTGATTGCAGCTGAATCTGGTATCCAATGCCACTCTCTCCAAAACGGCCTCTGAAACGTCACCACAGAGTTTACCTCACACCCCTACCACGCCGACTGCCCCCCTCACTTCCATCAACCAGGGACTTTCAGTAATCACACCAACGAGCATGCACAGCGCGGGACCATACAGAAGGCGATATTCAGAGAAATACAATATGCCCATCTCTCCAGGTACTACATTATGAATTACAAATGTCATGTCTTTTTTTTTTTTTTTTTTTTAACAGCAATAGTGAGCAATAAGTGAAAACCTTGGCCTTGGTTTACGGTGCTTTAAATGCTCAACCATACCATTTATTTAGTATATATTCTGATTAAGAAAAAAAAAGTATGAACAAGCCTTAAAATGTTAAATATACAGAAATGTCAAGGATTCTCAGTGGCTTATCCAGAGTGCAGGCTGTCAAGTGAGGCCGCTAATTGAGCTTCAATCCTCGTGATTGGTTGAACTAGTGAGGCATCATTGAAACTATGCATTTTAAAGTGGGCTGAAAAACAAGTAAAATGTCTGCAGAATAACAAGATGAAAGTTTGAAAATGTCTTTAACACGTCTGTATAGTTTCCAATGTTAATAAAAGTTGATACTAAGAATATATAGGCTGCAGTGGTGTTACTTGTATGCCCTTTATTGACAAGTTATAATATATTTGTAATATTAGAACAGTCAATAAAGGGCATACAAGTAACACCACTGCAGCCTATATATTCTTAGTATCAACTTTTATTAACATTGGAAACTATACAGACGTGTTAAAGACATTTTCAAACTTTCATCTTGTTATTCTGCAGACATTTTACTTGTTTTTCAGCCCACTTTAAAATGCATAGTTTCAATGATGCCTCACTAGTTCAACCAATCACGAGGATTGAAGCTCAATTAGCGGCCTCACTTGACAGCCTGCACTCTGGATAAGCCACTGAGAATCCTTGACATTTCTGTATATTTAACATTTTAAGGCTTGTTCATACTTTTTTTTTCTTAATCAGAATATATACTAAATAAATGGTATGGTTGAGCATTTAAAGCACCGTTTTGGTCTTGTTGAGGTTTTCACTATTGCTGTTTAAAAAAAAAAAAAAAAAAGACATGACTTTTGTAAAATGATGAAGTAGTACCTGGAGAGATGGGCATATTGTATTTCTCTGAATATCGCCTTCTGTATGGTCCCGCGCTGTGCATGCTCGTTGGTGTGATTACTGAAAGTCCCTGGTTGATGGAAGTGAGGGGGGCAGTCGGCGTGGTAGGGGTGTGAGGTAAACTCTGTGGTGACGTTTCAGAGGCCGTTTTGGAGAGAGTGGCATTGGATACCAGATTCAGCTGCAATCAACACAATAAAATACATAATAACGGATTGAAAGCAAACTGATCAGCTGGTATCATCATGCAGTAGTACACTGCCCAGGTGAAGACTGATTTGACGTGACTGTACACTACGGTTGAGAGCTGAACTCTCTTTTTTGTTAAGCATATCACAGTAAACGGTTTTGTTTTCAGATCACAGCTACAATGAACTGTCATTCTGATCCACTGCTGTATACGCCACACTTCTGGACTTCCTTTTTTAGTCCTTGGATGTTTGTTACCATAACAATAGGAAATTAAAAAAGGAGAAGAGCAAAGAAAGGGTAATCTTTAACAGGCTTGACAAATGACAGTGTGCTTCGCACCTACCGCTGGGCTGCCACTAATAAGTTACAGAGGAAGCAGCCAATCTCAGCTAATTACAAGATGAAATTGTTTTGTAAGGACTCTAATTAGGAGATGCTTATGGAGGTGATCTAATGATTAAATGCTGTATCTGAATGACCCCGTAATCAGTCTACAGTGGTGCAAGATGTCTGTGGAATATTTTGTGGAAAGAGTAATTTTTTTTTTTTCAAGGGGAGAGGCAGAATATTAGTAATAATGTCTACAAGGTAAACTAATTAAAAGAGTGCTCCAAAGGTATACTATGTCTGCAAGCAGCTGTGGCCATTCCAAACAAAGTGCCAAATCTCAACAGAGAAGCTGCAGTCAAGTGGAAAATTTTAGCCTGACCTTTGCTCCTACTATTAATTTGCAGGAAAACTAATGACACATATACATATTCCCACAAAATTGTTCTAATTGCTAATTTGCCGAAGGAGCCCAGTTTTCAAATTAAACATGACTGCAGCCTGTGAGGATGGAAAGCAAAACACTGGGGTTGTAGGCAGAAGGCGTATCATCTTTGACAATCATGGGTGGACTGAGCTAACAAATTAATGAAATGTCAATGCTGTCAATTGCTTTGGAGGTATCAGTTGTCTCTTTCAGAGAAATATATATATATATACTATATATATATATATATATATATATAGATCTCTATATATTATATAATATCTCTATTAGTATATTATAATATATATATAGAAGAGACAAAGCCCTTTGGAGTGAATGGATTCCTTCTTCTCTGATAATAGAGGCAGAGGGACTCGGGTGAAAGTGAAAAGCCCATGTTTAACACCTAACCCTTGCCTACTGTTATGTCCATGACCCAGTTAGCTAAGGCTTGTAAATATTCCTTGTTGGGATAGTGTTCATTTCACAGACAAGAGAACTTAAAAATACCAGTACTGCAGTATCAATACAAACTTTTATATTTTCCAGAAATGTTTTTTCCCCAATTAAACATTGTAACAGGGTTAAAAGTCATTGCAAAAAAGTACAACCATAAATAAGTTTAAATTAAATAGTTTGCAATTAATTAATAACATAGCAATCTTAAGGAGCAATTCTTATCAATTGTAAAAAAAAAAAACACCTGCATTCAGTACAGTCCACTGCTGTTATTTTTGTAGGGTGGATTATTGTCTTTCACTCACCAAATCAATGTTGCAGGATACAAACATAAAACAGCAGCACTGCTATTTCAATAATAAGAAGAGGCTTTTGTTTGTTTCTGTAGCGCTTTGGGTTCATTGCAATTCAAAAGATGGAATGAGACTTCAGACAAAAATTAATTAAATGCTAATTGGTGATCTAATTATACTGGCCTTGCTTCTCAAAGCTGCTGCAGAAAAATAAACAAAATACTCTTCTTAATTATGTATACCAAAAGGTCAACATAATGATAGAACTGTTAAGCTATCGTTTTGAATTTAAATATATAATATATATATATATATATATATATATTATAATAATATAATAAATAGCTATATAATTAAATTATTACTTTAACAGTTTAACAGCCAGAGCAAGCAGACTCCTATGTTAATGGGATAGCACATAGCCTTTTTTCAGAATTGTTGAAGCCTGCTAAAAGGCATAAAAGAATTTTTAATGATAGGCTAAGCAACCTCGTTTCAAGTGCAATTTTAATTAGCAATATTTTTTTTTTTGTGCGCCACTAAAATCTGTGGCATTAAAAACCATTGCTGATATACAAACGGAAGCTAATGGAAAATAAAAGGAATTAATAATATCCACAAACATATTACTTTATACAATTTGATCAAATTGTGCACAGTTTTTTTTTTTTTTTTTTTTTTTTTTTTGACAGTACTTTCCAATTGCTATTAAAGTAAACGAGTAGATGTAAAATGATCCCTGAACTGGCACAACGAAACAACACTGAAATGAACTTAACAAAAAAACGAAAACTTCAAGATGGGACTGTAAATTAGGAGTATCTACAGTATCCAACGTACAGTATTAGGTCAAAAAAAACTGTTCTTGTGTTCAAAACTGCCATATCTTGAATACTGCCTTTTAATAGCTTTATACTTGCAGGGGAAAAAAGCATATTGATGAGTAACGAAGGCAGACCAAATGATTACATGTACAAATACAAACATGTCACTGTGCCACACATTATTATTGACACAACACTTAACACCTTAAGCTAGAAAGGTTTGGAAAATATCTTCATAAATAGGTTACCACACCTTAAACATGCAATGTACCGAATGAAGAACAGCAAACTGATTGGCCTTGTTGTAAAATAAGACTTGTTTAAATGTATTTATTCTTTTTTAACCTTTTGTTTGTCTTTAAAGTTTCTAGATACCTTACAAATTATGTAAAGTATGGTACTGTTTAAAATGTTCAGATCTTCACCCTTCCAACACATTCTAGACCTCTTTTACAGGAGATAGCCTAACTGGATTTGAGGGCTAATGATTATCCTGTAGTGTTTACAAGAAACACAGTACTTCACCTTTGCTGTATCCCATGTTGTTTGTGGTGATAAACACGCAGAATATGTTCAAAGCATTTACAACAGCCTTTATTTAAAGATGAAAAACTAGATGCAAATGCAAATATTTCAAGGTATCTTAAGCACCCTTAAGATGCTTGCTTTTCATTTTGCAACATTAACATGGAATTTTCTCTTTCCAAAAAACAATTAAATAAAAACTGGACTATATAGCCTACTGTATGTTATGTACTGTTCCTATCCACCCTGCCAGGAACCAATTCGAATTCCTAACTCAACAGTGAACAGGTAAGGTATTTAAAATGCAGTCTGCCACAAAACCACTTTTCATATACAAATGTGATCTTTTTTTCAAAAGGGCCATACATCAGTCCATTTACAAATCCAAACAATCAGTGTATTTGACAATGGCAAACCTCAGAGAGACTGCCTATTGTTGATTTACATCTCTCAGTTATTTGTTGACTTGTAATAGTTTAACAGGCTCTAAATAAATGAGTATAGTTGTACTGTATGGTAGTACTGGATTTCTTTACAAAAGGAAAGCTGCCTGTGTACAAATTCAGAAGCCAAAATATTCAAAGATATTTCTACCGCAAGACTGGGTTGAATATTTATATAGTCTTTTAAGGCTGTCAGACTGAGAATAAAACAAACAAAAAAATTAATAAATTTAAAAAAAAAAATCTAAACAATTAGTCGCTGTGCAAATAAAGATGTGTATTGAAGGAAGATTACAATCATAGTAGACACACGTTTAAATAAATGTCAGCAAATAACCTTGGCTACAATAGCAAGATTCAAAAGAAAATGTAGTTTAAAGCCTTCCTCATTACAAAATAATAATACTAAACATTCAGAGATGTATACATAGAACAGAATGAGTTGTTTCCGTGTGCACTTTACAATGTGTTATCAGTTCTTGTAAACACCAACAATTTCACTTAACTGGATTAGTATATATGGATTAAAATTGCAAGGGAACAAATTTAAATTCAGTCATGCTCAATTAATTCACAGATATTGATGTTCAGCAGCAATGACTATGCACTGTACCTTTGAGGGGCAAATGAAATATCTGAATTGCAAGATGAAAGACACGGTTTCTGCTCTAAATCAAATCGGTTGGTTTTAGAAACAATATCTATAAAAACTAAATCTAGATTTCTAAAGCTACTAGACACAGAATCAAGAGCACAGTGAGTCAATGCACATGGTCATGCTTAGACAGACTTAGCCCCTCCCTTCCCTCCGTGAATTACTAATAAGAAACATGCTCATAAATGGTTATAATTCTACTGAACTTTCTGTACGGAGATAGCACTGGAATATGAAAACCAATGCAACTTCAGTTACAGTATTTGCCTACTGTTTACGATCATTATTTGCATACTGTTTTCATATATGTGTTACACATATGGCTTCAATTGCAATGTCAAATGAAATGTGGTACTGCTTTGGTTCTAGTACAATAACAAACTATTGGCAAGACCTTTCATATCTCATATTAGTCTGTTCAGGTGTTCTTTATGAATACTTACAGGCTGAGGGGTAGGCTTTGGCTCCCTTGATTTCACATGCAGATGTGTCATCATGGCTTGCAGGCGGTCTTTGTCTTTAGTAAGCTTGAAACAAAAAACAAAAAAAAATACTTGTTGGTTTTTCTAAATTAAAAAAAAACAAAAAAAAACAACATAAAATGCAACAACAAAAAGGTTGGCAAGCAGACGAATGCATGTTTCAGATTAGAATGTTTTTGTAGCTCTGAATGCCACATTAACAGTTTTATCTCACTACTTTAGTAGTAGGTTCCAAAATACAAAACAATTTTCCAATACTGTATTTTAGCTAGTAAACATGTTTTGTTTTTTTAGATGAAGATAATACATTCGGTATGCATCCAGTGCCTTAACACATTAACTGCAATAAACCTACCTTGGTAGATTCCATTTACCAATGAACTCTGCTTTAATACTTTTTAAGTGTACACTTCTTATTACTTCACTGGTACATTTGGTGGATGCAACACATGGGTTAGCTTCTGTTCAATGACCCAGTGAAGAAGCTTCCAATTGGGGTTAAATTAGGACTCCGGACAGCACATGGTAGCCATTCAATTTCCCTACATCGTCTAACAGTTCTTTTATGGATTGTCAACTATTCCTTATGATTATTGGTAAATAGTAGAGTTTCACTGCAGGACAAAAGGTATTGTGGAGCTATTTCTGTTTAGATAATGTCCCCCTTTGAATCACATCTGCTGCTTCAAAATTACTCCTAAAAGCTGAATTTAAGAAGTGAGGTTTTAACAGTGACCACTTGGGGTGTCCTGCTGCAAGTGTGAATTAGTAAACATACGTAAATTAAGAAAAACCTTGATACAAAATGATGTTATAGGTGTAGACTCCTAGTGATCATTTTTCAAATTCAGCTTTCAGATGTTTCAGAAGAACATATCACTGGAACTAAGAAGAAACAACAATATATAATGTAGGAGACACCCATACAGTAATACTGCATTCACAAGGCAAATTTTGTATACAGTAATTCCTCGCTATACGAGCTACCGACATACAAGATTAAAATTACACGACACACAGAAATTAAGTGTTTTTCCATTAAACGAGCATATTTTCACTCTTATGAGAAGGAAGCTCTCAAAGCGGCCGATTTGTTGTCAGCTGTTGTAAAAATCTTCTCTTCTGCTATCTCTTCTTTACTTAAGTGCTTTTTTATTTCTGTTTTATATTTAACATTCTCTTTTCAATGTTCTTTTTCATAACTGTGCTTTATTTATTGTTAGCCTTGTTACAACTTCATTAATATTTACTATAACATTTGTTTTCAACACTATGATAAGCGCTTGAAAGAAAACTGTGTCAGCCCCGTTCTTTATCTGTGGGGGACTCATGCATACCACAAGAGATTGTTTATTTGTCATGTAATTAACAACTTTAGGATCATTTCTTTAATAATTGATACAGAATTTCAGTGATTTTGTATTTAGACACCGTTCTGTCCTTTATTACGGGGAATTCTGGGTGTTGAAGAGGACATTTTTTGGGCTCTGGAACAAATCGAAGATTATAACATGGGGATCTGATTTCCGTTATACGAGATTTTGCTTAACGAGAAGTTTTCAAGGAACTAATTATGCTCGTATAACGATGGATTACTGTGTGTCTGTGTCTTATATATATATATATATATATAGATATATATATATATATATATATATATATATATATATATATATAACCTTTTCAAATATGAGACGCATCAACTTAAATGTCAAACGGAATCATTTTTGCTGCAGTGTCCCTGATATTGAAGTTATTTTGCTGTTCATGTTAAAGATAACAGTAAACAGTCAGTATATGTATTTATTAAATTAAGTA
>NW_024475135.1:0-12642 GCF_017654505.1 Polyodon spathula
AACAAGATGTTGCCATGATAAAAACACTTGTGAAAACATAATACTGTGATTTTTTTTTTTTTCTTAAACAGTAATATTAAACAGAATACTCAAAGGTTTAATTCCTTTCAGTTTTAAAACAACTGCTGATGCAATCTAAAAAGATCCTCAATGAGAGGTTTAGACAACAGAATAATAATTTTAAAATAATCTAAAATTATATCACACATACTAAATTCAGCTATTGTGGGTAAATTAATTTGGCATATGAAGGAGCTATTATTGCAAAATGGACAGTAACATAATGGATTAGAAAAAGGAATATAATAACTGGTCTGGGTCAGCTGTGTGTTGTAAGCAATCCATTACTTTTACTAAATCCACCAAAAATGAATGCAGAGTGAATTTGGTTTATATACCAAAGCTGTACCATATTCTGGAATTTAACATAGACAAACATGCACAGTGTCTAGCGTATCTGTTGGCAATGACAAACATCCTCTTGTTTGTTTGTTTGGTAGAAACACACAGAATCACCATGGGTACTGTATTTAGCTTAAGAGTCAGGGGGCCCTGTGGTGTACCTCAGTCTGGGAGCAAACACAGCAGTGGCACCACAGCTGAGCAAAAAAAATCAGTTACGTTATTTGGTTTACCAACAATAAATCACAAGCTTTAATAGAATTGTCAAAACACAGTTTATATTAAATCACTAAAAACTTAAATATTACTGCTTCCTAAGTAAGTCAGAGGGCTGCTTCACCATGCAAGGCAATTAAAAGGGCATATTTGACATATTTGC
Organism: Polyodon spathula; assembly: GCF_017654505.1. NCBI lineage: Eukaryota > Metazoa > Chordata > Actinopteri > Acipenseriformes > Polyodontidae > Polyodon > Polyodon spathula. The sequence goes on from NW_024475135.1 coordinate 782, forward strand.
AATCTTATTTTAAAAGAAAAGGTATATCTTTGCAAAGTTACTTACTTAAGGAATGATTGAAAATCTTCACATATTGTTTCACAGCCAGGCCATTTGCATACACCATGCCCATACAGAGGGTGGCTGTGTGGGTTATCTTCGTTGGATAAGCTTAGGATGAGGGGGGAAAAAAAACAAAAACAAAACACAACCATTTTAGTACAATATATGGTATTTTGTAAGGTCAAATTTTTGCAGTAAATGTTGAAGTAGACTTCCAAATTAAACAAAATAAGGATACAGAAATTCTATTTTGAGGGTTCAGTGTAGCCAAACATTTTTTGATAATGAGTAAAGGCTGTAGTAATTTGGACATCATAATTAATATTCAATAGAATGTGCAAATTAAAACGACATATCGGTTATTGGAATACACCATCAGTAGTGAAGGACTGAAGCAAATGTTAAAACTCAAATGCTTTTTTCATAACTAATTTAAACCTTAAAAAATAAGCCTGCCTTAGAATTAAAACTGTGTGTAACATAATGCAACAGAAAGACAAATCGTACAAGAAGGTCTTACACACATAGTGGTAGGAACTCATTTTGTGACAGTTGTGGGGTATGAACTATGATTAAAAATGTTTGTACTGTATGTCTTTGAGTGTGTCTGCAAAGTATCCTCATGAACACAAAGGGTTAACCCTTCAGGAGGATTCCAATCAATATGTAACGATTTAGCTGCACTGATCCAAGTCATGAGACACTTAGATCCAGACTATGTGGTGCTCAGGGAAATGTTGTCTCTCTTGAACTGATCGATGAACCGTATCCCAAAATCTACCTTGTGGAATTGAGTTTAGGACACATGATTGCGTCAACAGTAAATACACTATCTTCCAGAAAACCATCTGGCAAACGTAAGCAAAATATTTGACATTAGTTGAAAATATACTGAAAAAACATGAAGACATACAATAGAATGTATTGTAATTTATCTCTGTTCTTGATTTAGTTATTAGTATTTTTTATTCATAATTAACAAAACATATATCATTGGTTGAAATTTGAGTGCAATTATAACTGTTTTATCGACAGAATACTAATCAAATACTATGGTCAATATTACCCACTTATTCCAATCATAATCTGCCACAGATTATTTACACTTAGCTAATTAAATTCAGATTTAAAAAAAAAAAATCTGTTACGTTGTCAAACTTCTAGCATTGTTACCAATATATATTTTTAAAACACATTAAATAAATACAATTTCAACAAACAAAAATAATTTGTGTGCATCACCCATGACTCCCACAGACAATGCTTTTATTGTTTAGACCTGAATAAACAACTGGAACATTCAGCGGTTCCATTCTTCAATAGGGAACACTGAGAGTTAAATGCACCTTTCACACTACACTAGCCTCTGCAGCTGCAGGCACATCTACAGTCATTGTATGAATGGGACAGACTGCCATATGGACTTAGAAACTGAACATGCTGTACGACTCTCAGCTACAAGTGCCTAGGGGACTGTCCTATATAGGTACCACCTGTGCTTTAGAAGCTCTGTGCTTCTGATAGAATTCACAACCCATGAACATGTAGCTCAATATTCTTACAATAGTGAAAACAAAAAGACACCAAATGTATTTCCTAAAACATTCTTAAAGATCTGTTACAAACCCTCACTAAATATGTATTGTTTTCTGTGGTAATGGAAGTTTATACCAAGTACCTACGATTTTTTTTTTCTTTATGTGAGGAAAAGAGCTCTGCTCAACATTTCTAAACAATTTTTAATGCATAAACACCATACATGTCAGAACGGCCGAATTAAAATGCTCTATTTTATTTTGATGTGCCAATTCAGCTGGATAAAATAACTGTACAGATTAAAATCTCAATTTGTTGATTTAGGCAAAGCTGTACCTAGAGTATTACACTTTAAGGGTCGTCACAGCTTTTTCTGTACTATAATTGCTGGTACTATAAGTTCTGACTTTTCATAACAAGTGATAATTGTATTGCAATTAGAAAGCAGTGGAGCATTCATGAATGTGGTTAACACTTCTTTTTCAAGATTATATATATATATATATATATATATATATATATATATATAATATATATATATATATATGAATTATGCATACACATACATTAGGACCTCTGTTTTGATACAGCTAATAAATAGATGTGGAAGATCCATTATAATGAATTTTTAACATGGCAATGTCCCAATTGATGGAAATTGTTCTGTTTTTGTGTAATTTAAAAGATTTGTTTTAAATCTTTCCAAGTGGGCATGTTGGTTAATTCTGCATTAATAAGATATTGAATTGTAGAGTGTACTGGGATTTATTGTGCACAGAGCTCAGAATAAAGGCAGATGTGCCCTTTTAAATAGCAAATGAGTAGTAAATTACAAAAATTACATAAAATGATCTACATTAGTGTAATAAGAGAACTATGGAATGGTAAATCCTTTGCAGCCTTTTTTTCACCTCAACCTCAAAGGCAACACTTAAATTAATTTTAAAAATTGTCAAATTCTCTAACAGTTAAATTCACACATTCTTAGTCAGGAACTGTCAGGTTCCTATTATTATCTCACAGCCCCAGGGATGAGCTATAATGATCTTGTTACAACAATATGGAAAACGGTGCCATCAAAAATATCACTTTAAAATTAGACATGCATACTTTCAAAACTGACATTGAATTTATAATGCAACGTTTAGCCCTTGCTTGTGTATAACCTTTAAGATATCTGTCTGTATCTTAAACAAAAAAAGTGTTTCTCAGTTGATACCATAAAAGCAAAATAAATCAGCTGAATAAAATCAAAGCATGTAAAACACAGTGAGTAATGAATTCCAATGTTACTGAATGCCCAACAATCACACAGGGAATGGATCTTAACAAGACTTGATTTGAGCTTTGGCATCCTCCCCACAAATCGCACTATAATATCCTTTAGCTCTGAATATTGATAAATATCTCTTCACATCACAAGAGATGTTGCTCTCAATTGGCACTCTCCACCAAACACTATTTTTCCTCCCCTACACTCAAGGGTTTACCCTGAATGATTTCATTATAATTTTCCTTGTAGAAGACAAATTAAAGGCGAGAGCAGGAGTGTTGTGCCAAATCAGATTATTTATCTCTTTAACAGATTGCTGTGCTCCAAACCCCATAGCTGCTGTTGCTGATGGATGCTGGGTAGAATGTGGGACAAGTTCAAGTAGGGATGCTGCTATGCTCCTCTCCAGTAACACTGAATGGGAAATACACCTAGCCGCTTGAACTTGTACTGTTGTCGATTTATGGCACTGAACTGGATAACAAGATATTATTATTATTATTTCTCTCTCTTTTTTTTAAGCAAAATATGTAATATACATTTTGAACTGTCAATTATCAATTCTATAATTAAATATACTTGCATTTATTTTAAATGGAGATGTTAGCATATGTTTCAGCAACATGGTTGAATTTCTTCTCCTTTCAGAGGGGAAGACAATATTGCAAGAAAAGTGCCTGTGGATGCACTTAAGGCTTTAGTTGCAGGCGTCTCAGTGCCTGACCACATTTTATATGACACATGAAACCAACCACATGGTGCTTAGCTCTACTGTAAATGAATGAGTCTCTTAGAAGAAGAGAAAAAAGCATCAGAACGGAATTTACTGTTGTCTGAAAAGATATAAGAACTGTAAAATTCCATCAATTACTGGATAAATGTAAGTAGTGTAATTAAATGTTACATATTATTAAATGGGTTATACCATAAGGTTCACAATTTGATTAATTTAGGACCATATCACAAATGAACTAAATTGCTCCTTTGTGTCAATAATATATTTGAACACCTGCATGCTACTTAAAACAACTTGGTTCTATTTCACTTGAAGCAGCATCCTATTAACAGAGACACACACATTCCATTGTAATAAACACAAATCTTAGTTTCTAAGACCAATTCTATTATGTGGATAGTGAATGATCTCAGACACCATATTAAACATATTTTAATGTTACCATTACTTATCAATACAAGAACATGTAATGCTTTATAACAAAATAAACATTAGCAATCGAGTATTTTAATCTATCTATTGTACTTCAAATTATTTTTGGAACTAATGCCCTTACTACCCCCCCTCACACTCACAAAATTACCAAATGCTTGAATTTTTTTTTTATTCTGAATAAAGACATTTTAGAATATTGAGGATTGATAATGCTTTATTTAAAAATGTACCCAATTCTTTATTTTTAATTTGTTAAAACCGTGTTTTCTCTCGGGATCAACTGCAAGTATTGAAAGCAAATTGGTAGGTTTTTTTCCTGCCTGTTTTCCAGATTACATTTTACATTTGAGATCCTTGTTTGAAGGTGAAGGAAACACCACTAATCCATACATCTTTTGTAATGCTGGTTGTTTACCCTGGTGTGGCAATTCACACTTCCTGTGGGTGTCTTTGATAGCACCCATACACAATGACTTAAGCAAATCAGTGTAACATTGTCATGACGCATAACATTATGCTTGGGTCTTCCTATAATCATGGTCAACCTCTAGGTCTTTGACAATATTACATCCACAGACTGTTGCCTTGGTTGTGGGTTTCACTACTGCGTCTATGAATGCATGAAAGATCCCCCTCCCCTAAAGCATGCACTCTGTTCTGATGTGTTTCTATCTACTGTAGCAAATGCATTTTAAAGACCCACCATAAGATTAATGTAATTTACAGAAGCCACAGTGATATTTAAAAATCAGAATGACATAAAAGCTGAGGTCTGCCCACTTCTAGAGCTGCTCCATTGTGACATGCAAACTGCAGGTTCTCATTTTAAAGTGAGCTATGTGCTGTACTCCAATCGCAACATTGGCTCTCGATGTGTGCACAGTTAGAAAATACTGTAGTATGTTCATGCACCATGGATAATATACAGTTTCACTGCCCCAGAGATTGCAATTGTATGACTATAGTACTTCAGATTGCACATTATGCTTACTAATTTTAACAGTGTAGACAAAAACAGAACAAAAATACAAAGTCCACTTCTGTTTCAAAAAGAATAATCGTATTCTAGCATACATTTTAAATAGTAGCTATATCATTTGCACATTAACATATATCTTTTTGTATAGAATTTCTTGAATATTGTTTGATTAACAAATCCTTAAAACCATTTTGCTACTTCCTCCTTCCGATCCACAGCCATACTTCAAAAGGAGATCCTACATCTGTGAACCCTTCCTTACCTTTGACGTTTGATGGTTTAAAAGGGCTAAACATGTTTTCATTTGCAGTTTTCATAAGGACACAGAGGTTTTGAGCATTGAAAACACAAGTCAGATGCTGCACAGTGAGATCACTCTGCCTTAAGGCTTTTAGTTCAAAGATCACTTCATGAAACAAGAAAAACAAAGTAAACGTGTTATGAGAAATACATGGTTTTCCTTAAAGGAACAGCAAATCACTGATTTCCGAACATCTACCGTGCTTGCTTGGAACAGAAGAGTCTTTGTGCAGCAGATACATAGCTGCACAGTATGTTTGGATCCTGTAGCATGAATGAAGGGAAATGAGCTGTACATACCATTCTCTTTTGGGAGTGTGGCTCACATGTTGTCCATTTGTTGAAGCATGATGGTTTACTATTGACGAATTCTTCGGGGGAGCAGGTGAGTGGATGGAGCTAGTGGACAGGTCCAGGCTTCCGTGGTTGTTCGTCGTGTTTTCATCTTTACCTCCAGTTACCTCTTTCCAGAGCTGCTGCACATCTGCTGGAATCATGCCTGAAACAAACACATTGGATAAATAAATCAATTAACAGCTAATCCAACTGTTGTTGTCGGTTAATTCAATCAAAAGGGTCTGAAACAAAGCCAAGTGTTCATTGGAAAATACTTTACTATGATGTAATGCACTCGCAACAATTTTTTTGAATTCCCTGTGTAATCAGAGCTTGTCTGTTTACAAATCCAAGAATTGTGAACCATTTAATGTCCAAAATAAATTATTTCCTAAAAAGACCTGCCATAGCGATTTAACATTATAGATCAACATATTGTATTACAAAACTAGCTAACAAAATCCACAATCACCACACTACTTTTCCATGTATAATTATTAGGGGTCTACTTAAATCGTCGTAAATTTATGTATTTTTCACGGGTAGGTTGCGGAATAAAATTAGGATTTCGCGGATCTGTTTAAACATTAAACAAACCTATGTAGACAGTATTTCAGAACATTATAAAGCTAAAAAAACAGCGGTACTTCTTTCCTTACTAAAACAGAGTGCTGTCATTTGTTAAAGGCAAGAATACAGCATCCCCCTGCAGTTGACTTGCCCATCCATTGAGACTGCACGTTCTGCATCCACTCAATTGGTTGGAAGTTAAGGCAAAGCTTTGCCAAGTTATACAGATGTGCAACTCAATTAGAAACATCCCCAAAACTTGTTTACCCAAGGGCATCTTGCATGCTTTAATAAAGGCAATATATGCAGCACATCTATTGTCATGTTATTTGTCCCATCCAATAATTCATTTTATTAGTACCGAGTCAAAACAAAGAAAACGTGGCTACTCTGGTCAAAAATTTCAACTGCGAAAAAGATAAGCAGCAGGTTGAAGCGAGGTGGCTGTGCTAGATCGTGTAGTACTGATTTAACCTGCAGACAGGAATACTTTTTGTCTGGGCTTACTTTCCAGTTTGGTTTCTGAAAGCTGTTTATTTTACATTCTGTTCAGCAGCCTCTGTAGTAGCCATTTGTGTGATTATTTCAATCTGCATGTACAGTTTCTTTGGGAAATATCTTTAAATGACCATCAGCTGAAATATACTTTGCTTTTTCTGCCGTGTGGTTGCATGCATTGAATTTACTGGTTTGTGCTGTATTTGCATCTTGGAACTGTACTAAGTTGAATTGCATTTGAGGTTTTCCTTTTGAAGTCAAACACACTACATCAAGTAAAGTGCTTTGGCTTAATGTATTCATGTTGTTGAAAATAACAGTGAGATGAGGATCTCAATGCGATCAGCAAAAAAATATTTTTAATTTGATAAGCTACTAAAGATTTTAATTATGCTCGTAATAGAGAACATTGGTCTAATGAGGCAATGGACTCAAGAGAGCCTAAGTGGCCAAGAACTGTGAAGTGAGTCTGATGGGATTGCTGTATATTCACAGCAGATCCTTTGCATTTCAAAGAGCAGTAAATGATTGCAGGACAAATCAATAACCTTTCCACGTTCTTACGTGCATGCTAGCTTTCATTCATTTTAAAGTGTATGCTGTTGCGTTACTGACAACTACAATGAATGCATATTTAACACAACACCACAATGCCAGAAACATTTTGTAATTAACAATACCTATTTAGTTCATGCAAATGAACTGTATTCTTCTCCACTTTAAATGTTACATGTTACACTGATTATAATCTTAAAATTGAAGTTACTGTAGAACATTACTCCAAGGAGAAGGTCACTGCACAACCCACTGTCCTGTTTTACTGCATCTGAACGATCATTTTGCAACACCTTGCAAAGTGACAGTGTGCAATGTATTTTTAGCCAACATGCTTGACAGGACCGCCTGCACACTAACAATTGTTTGACAGCCATGGTGACCTCAACACCACTATTTACTCAGATGAAACAATGGTGAATAGACGTCTCTGATGATTACAGAATAAGATGAGACCGTGTAAGTCAATGTGTCCCTTTACCATCTTACAAATACATTATTTTTATTTTATTTTGTTTCAGGCTGGGCTGTACAGTACATTTTGCATATCAAAGCTACTTAAAAATGCTGAAAATGTTAATACATTTAACTCACCTGCTACATTTTTATATTTATTATATCTATTTTTAACACAAATGTTATCGATGAAAGTAATATGGATTTGACGATAGGTTATCTGATTATTACAGCAGACAAATGGAAAAAGGAGTTCTAAAAAAGCATATTGTACTATATAGTCTTTATATGTTTTTTTTTTTAATACAGCACTGGTTTATCTTTTCATTTTCCATTTATCAAAACAACTATTCTCCTCATTAGAGGTTGAAAATACAGACACTGTTTTAAAAAATGTATGTTGTTGGGAAAGTTGATTGATTACTGCTTGCAAAACTCAATTTCGCAACCCCAGGTAGCTCTGGCTCAAAGACAAGCAGAGTTCTTCAACCTTTTTCTGTCCTTGAACCTCCATACCCAGGTGACCATGTTCAAGCAAGCAGAAAGTTGATTTAAGGTTCATAATGACATCAATTGAGGGCCATCATCCTTGGAATAAAAATGATTACCTTGTATCCCTGCCTCTTTAAACTCTGAAGTTTCTTTTCATGGAGCCCCAGTTCCACAGGGGATGATGACACCGCTGTTAGTTTATTGTTCCATCAGAAGCAGACCTTTGGAGCACCTCTGTTTATATTTCTGTAATCACTGGCATACTGATAGGCACCCCTTAGGCTTAAAATATGTTCTTTCCTAATGCTACAGGAACTATTATCCATACCACACAGCTAACCAAATCAATCAATGACACAAGGCCTGTATTACCTACCGGTGTCCCTGATGTGTTGCTATATGGATTACACTTCATGCATCGCCACATTCTTTGCTTTCATATTACTAACAAATTTGTCTTGTCACTGTCCCAGTGCCCTCTTTTGGACAACGTAACTGATGTTCTTCAGTAATGAACCTCACGATAAAAAAAACAAAACAAAAGAAAAAAACCACACAACTCCTGGGTGGTATGTCTCAGAGCAAATAAAGACAAGGTAGCCAATCCCTTCTGGCTCTGGTTTAGGAACAGTTGCTTTCAATGGCATCTAGCCTGACAGCTAAAGCTACCTGGCTGGAAAAAAATACAAGGTGCATTTAAGCAAGTTAATCCCATTTAAGAAATAAATAAATAAATAATCGATTTCGAAAAGTAATAAAAATAATAAAAGACAAGGAGCCTTACATTTACTCTAATGTTCTGAATAGTCAGGTTCAACTACTAAATAAACCACATTTAACATAATTAACAACTTTTTGGTATTTACTACACTGTACTGCAATTGCAAACATAATTATACCAACTACACAATTACCTTACATATTACAGTGTAATAAATGTAGTCCTCTATTCTTTCTGCAAGTATGTTCATTTAAGTCTTACAGAGAGCAGTTAGTCAAGCCTTCTTATGTAGTCTGAGTAAGCACACATGGGTCAAAACATTGATGCAGGAGCTCAAAGGTCTCAAACATGTGGGAAGGATTATTTTTAAATGAGGAGGCTCAATAAGCCTCAACAGGAACCATTTTAGCTTGCACCTAAACAAGGAAGTTGAAACATTGCTATAAAAAAAAAATACAAAAAAAAAAAAAAAAACAAAACAAAAAAAAAAAAAAAACATCTAGGTCACATTTATCTTGGGTGGGGCCGGTGGAGCCTGTATTCCTAAACTGTACTGTTTTTTTCTGCCTCCTTCTATGTTGTACGTTCTACAACAGTAAACAAAATGAAAACCAGCATGTGCCCTGCAGTAATCCCAGAGTGCATATTGTATTAGTTGACATGGCAGAAGTGATGGGGGTGCTTGCCTTGAGTCAGCTGGTGTACGGGAAGGGAAGCCTGGCCTGGCTGGATGGTAAGCAGGCCTTGCCGCTGGAGGTTCAGGAGGTGCTGCTGCTGAAGCTGCTGAACCTGCAGAAGCTGCTGCTGGAAGGCCAGCTGCTGAGCGGCTACCTGTTGCTGATCAAACACAAAAACATTACATTGTTACAGGAATGTGTCGTTACTGCAAAAAAAAAAAAAAAAATATAGGATGTACATAGGATACATATAAAAAAAAAAAAAAAAATATATATATATATATATATATATATATATATATATATATAATATATATATATATATATATACATATACAGTAAAGTAATAATTACCATGTTACCATTTGTCACCCACATTAAGTCAAGTACAGTCCAGTGAAACATTCAACCCCTGTACATGAGAAGACTTACATTCTTTACAAAAAAAAAAAAAAAAAAAAATCATATGTTGTTAATTAGCCATGACAAACCATGAAATAACACTGTAAATCATTCATAGAAACAACCACGGGATTTTAAATTACACACATTCATAATTCAGCAAACAACATGGGACAATGTTAAGTGTTTACTATGCAGGGCAGGCTTACATTTCCTTTCGTTTTTCTATGCTTTAACAATTGGCATGAAGTACTATAAACTTTTAACCAATTAAAAGAATAAATAAATAATCCACTCAAGTAAAATAAAATAAAAAATAGAAGGGTGTTTGCCTAAAATCACATCAATGGCAGGGATTTATTAATACCCAGCAGGTGGGTTTGACAGAAAGAGGTTGTTTAAAAAAAAAAAAAAAAATACCTGCGCACTATATACATCTTCTAAGCAATTCAACAAGGCATTCAGAAGTTTTCAAAAGCTTTCATAAACACAAATATTCCAACATCCTAACTGACCCATTCACATATTTTTCCTAATGTATGCTTGACACATTTTATGTGGTTGTTTTACCATGTTAAATGGCTGTGAAACTTAAAGAAAATAAATCCAGGTGTAAGACTCTTTCCATTTGACAATGTCTTTGCTGTGTAAGGAGTTCAGTGAAGCAGAACAATGTTAATTTTTTTTTTGGCTAGCAAGGGGAATTGTTAAACATAGATTTCCTCTAATAATTATCAGAGTGATACAAGCATAATAAACAGAAGGAAATTATCTAATATCCCCAATCTACCAAGAACCATAACAGCTGTAAGATAGTACCAAGACCGTGGCTAACAATAGTGGAAATTAATTTAACCCTCCAAGAACTGAATAAAGTGGATTTAAAATAAGCAAAAGATGCCTATTTTTTTTTTTTTTTTTTAAACAATAATAATAACTATAATGTAACAACTGAAACAATGAATAGTTATATTTTTAACACATATTATTGAGGAAATGTTGCATATGATAAGTCAGGATACGAAAGTATACAAACCAATTGTCCAAGAAAGAAATTAAAAGCAATGTATGCTGCCAAGCAGTGTTCCCCTCCCAATTACCAAACACAGGATACAAGTCAGTTTGTTTACTTCTCACAATTGAATGCATACAAAAAAGGTCTCACTGCAGTCCTGCTGTCAGGTCAGCAGTCAGTGTTGAAACACTGAAATACCTAGATAAAACTTGCATTTTTCGCTCCCTCCCTAATGTGTTTGTCAAAGGTCTACAGTGTTTTCCGAGGGCACACCCAACAGTAACTGTTTAAAAAAACAAAAAAACAAAAAGTATGGTCTGCTTATTTGATCACATTGAATGCAATTTAAAGTATACAGTCTAACAAGTATACTATTTATTTACAGGGTGTATTTAGAATCTTGTGGGGCTAAGAGGGACTGTGTTGACAAAACAGAGAAAGATAGCTCAGTCTGAGATGCTCTGATTGAAAAAAAAAAAAAAAAAAAAAAAAAAGGGTTTATTGTTTTATTTTGAAGATCAAAAACAGAAACTCAAATGGTTTCTCCTTGCTTAGAGCATGCTGTATTAAAATACAAACAAAATGGAATATCGTATTTAATTTAATAAATTAGGTTTATTAGCTCATATTATAATTATCATTATTATTAACATCAACAGTAAACATTTTAGATATCTACATGCTGAATATGAGTTAATAGTGAAAGGTAGTTGGAGGAGTAAATTCATTTAAGCCCCTTCCTTGTTAAGATGTAGTTATCCGCAAGAATAACTGGCATATGAATAGTTAGTCTGCAGGTTTAAATGCTGTACTACCTTTTCTTAAGGACAGCACTACT
>NW_024475136.1:0-2000 GCF_017654505.1 Polyodon spathula
AAAAAACAATGACCCTGTGGGAGTTAAGGAGAACAGCAGCTGCCATTAGCACCCCAAATAAATATCTGTTGGCCTTTAAGCTGAAAATTGCAAATGACTTTGCCCGTCACATTCCTTTTTTCCTGTTGTCTCAGCCGATCAGAACCCTACGCACTCTCCCAGCACGCACGCTTACATTAAAAACTGCGTCTTACAGACCAAAGAAGACGTTAATAAGATGTGGCAACAGAAAGAGAAAAATACAACCCTGTACAAATGACAAGAATGGCAGTGGCAGCCCTTTATTGTCAGCCTTCAAATATAAAGTTAAAAGATCTTAGAAAAACTATATTTTGATGCCTTTAAAATAAAAGGAGCACAAAGAAACAATGGGGGGCTATTGTCTGCAAGCCATAGGGGAGATGCTCCATAATTCTTATTCTCCCTTTTGATTGCTGTTAGAAATACGATTCAAAAAGCAACAGCAGAAGGAGAGAGCCTCTTGAGGCTAAAGCCATTTCCTGTGATCATACACAATGCGCTTCAAAAGTTTGTTTTTACCGATTCTGCTGATCAACTGTACCTAGTTGTACATCAGATGCATGTCAATGACAAGCTGTATCTAAGGCTGAGAAACAAGCCTGTCAGTTTGATTTATGGAAGCATCAAACCACAACTTGTCCAAACTGGAGCTTGCAGTTCATTAATTAGAGAGCTGTGACTTTGAAGTGTGGTTTTGAACATTTGGCTAAGTGTATATGCATTATTGTGACTCTCAGGAAGAGAAAAATTGAAAATTCTGCCTGTCTTGGAACTTCTTTTCACCACAGAATAATAATTTCTTTGTTCACAATGGCTGTACCCCAGTCATTAACACACATTGAACTGCTGGTGATAAGCAAGCTCTACTGAGCTAGAATAAAACAACCAAGACAACAGAGATGAGAGCATTCTGCACAGTGATATCCGACAATAAAACAAGACTTCTATCCCTGCGCAATTTCCATTTGAATTATTTGAGAAGCTTTATTAGTTTAATACTTTAGAACATTTTTTCATGGTTAATTTTTTTAGACTGTTTACCAAGAAAGCACCTGCAAACATTTAGCATAACAATAGCTGTTTTGTTTATTAACATACAGATGCAGAAGCAGTGAACCAAGCAGTGTATTTATTTCCTACCAGGACAGTTCAGTTCGGTGAACAGCTGTAATGCCATACTCTTTGAGCACTTGGAGAAGAATCCGAACTAACTAATAAACTTCAGTATGTTCCGTTTATTACAATTTGGACCAGAAGAGAGATATTTTTCTCATCCATACTGCATTGTTTAGCAGATCAATTTGAAGTGAACACGTGTGTATAAAGGTAAGATTGTGGCGTACCTCTTTACTCTGTTTCCCACCATGTTGTTGCTGTAGAAGTTGAAGATGCACCTGTTCCTGCTGTTTCTTATAAAACTCTTGGAGTTGCTGCTGCGGTGATAGGTTGATCATAGATTAGCAGAATGAAATGCAAGAAATAAAGTCATTAATTGGCTATACATTTGATCTACCAATAGAGTTCCATTACTGTTTAGATCATTCAGATATCTAATTATGTGTATCATATAAAAATATGTAAAACTCCAGAAGGTATCCTATTTAAATTATTTAAATGATGGTGTTTTTTTAAATTATTTTTTAGATCTACTATCATGTAAATAACTGAAAAAATGCTAGCACTTAAATGTTTTATTTAACATCATTTCATTCTTTCCCCAAAAAACATTTAAATACAATAACTGTATTATTTATTTTGCTACTGCATTGTCAAGGTATGTCACAGTTAATAATTACCATGAAAGAACAAAAACAACAGCAGCCAGAAGATTATAGTTTTGAAAAAAAAAAAAAAAAAAAAAAAAAACAGAGCTGAAAGCTGGCTTTATTGTGAAGTTTTTAAACTCCTTTGCATTATGAGTTGTCATTAACACACAAAGACTGCAAGTGATATTTTACCACCTAAATATTTAGTTGAGT
>NW_024475137.1:0-358 GCF_017654505.1 Polyodon spathula
GGACCAGCTTGCGCAGAAATGTTCTCAAGTCGTACCTGTTGTAACATAAGCGTCTGCTGTTGCTGCAGCAAGCCCTGGAGCTGCTGGGGGGTCAGCACTTGCTGCTGGAGAATAAACTGCATTTGCTGAGGAGTTATCACTTGAGGTGTCATCATAGCCACTGATACTGGAACCTGGAATGAAAAAACAACCGGTAAAACTCAACTGCTCCCTAAAATAATTAACAAAAAAAAAAGTCCATATTTAAAAGTATGCCACCAAAAAAATGTCAAAAGCTGTATAAAAGTATTTCATTTTTTTGACAGTTTATCTCATAGACAAGGTGATAAAACTGTATGTTGGTGAACACGATTCTCTC
>NW_024475138.1:0-1917 GCF_017654505.1 Polyodon spathula
TTTATAAACATTTCTATATATGGTGTAAATGAGCTTAAAAGCTTACCATACAAAACAAGCCATTGTTACAGGACACCCAAACTAGCCTAAACTGTACAACAGATATGACTGTTCAGGTGAGGAAAAAAGTCATGTGTGAGGACATCGAAAGTGGCCGGCAGTTTCTGCAGTCCTTAATTGCTTAGCCTTCATTCTAGATCCAGCCAAAATACAGATGCCGACAGTCTTTCATATTATGCGAGATACCATTAGCAGCCCCTTTCTGTGACATTTTACTGACAAACAGCTATAGTGATGAACTTGATAGCATTTCACAGTTGCAACTGTTAACATGTCTCTGTGCATTGGCATCTTTGTAAGAAACCTGTACACTGTATCTAAAAGGATGATGTCTTGTTCTGATAACAAAGCTGACATTAAAATGACAGTCTGTCTTTGCCAAGGTTTCACAGATTGTATTCAGGCTTATACCTAATGACACTGCTTTGAATTCTGCATGTATTTTAAATGTAATTTAGCTTAGAATTTGCAAAGGGACAATTTATTTTTGACAAAGGGTGTATACATGCTGCTTCGTTCTTTATCTGTATGAAACACAAATCTAAAACAAATACCTACGTGATTAAAAAAGCACAATGAGTTAAATAGGAAATGTAGGTTTTATGTTGATGTAATGGCTGTCTAAAAACATGTTTCTGAAAAATACTAAACATTGTAATAATAATAATATATAATAAGATAATATATTATTATTTTATTTAATTATGTCATTTCGCAGATGCCTTTATACCAAAGTGACTTACAGAAAATTAAACAAAATATAACAATATATAAGTTACAGGCAATACAAATGCACATCAAACACATATATACAAAATAAATATAAATAAAGGAAAAAATACAAAGATGTACAATTAGGAATTTACAAATAAAGATTGAATACATGAGTTGTACATGGAATTTGACACCTGTCAAGCATTTACACATACCTCTCTGTTTTGTGCAATGCTTACCTATGCTTTACCATGCTTTCCCATTATGCTTTATCACACTTTGCTTCCGCTACGGTGAGCTTTTATAAGGGATGTATCACACAATAATACGGTATATGTATCGAGTTGGGCAGTTATCGGAGTGATGCATTTTGTTTTCTGATACAACAAATAAGCCTCATAACAATGTCACTGGTTGCCGGTGGTTTGCAGTTCAAATGTAGGCCTAAATGGCCTAAATATAAAGTTTACTATAGATATATATATATATAATGAGCCAACAGGGGAACTGATATCCACTGCTTACTTTCCAGGTGTGCCACCAGCTGAGCTGCTGTTAAGAGATTTACAACCTAGCAAGGGATTGGGTCCCTGATCTCTGGTTTGTGGCACAGAACAATGTGTAATTAAAACATGTAGTGTTCGGCACTGTTAGAGCCCAGGAGAGCTGTCTTTTTCTTCAGTGTTATGGTTGTGGCGAGACAGATATCTACGCCTGTCAGGTGGGTAATGAAGCCCTCCTTATTTCCCCAGTGCCTTCATGCAATAGCCGTGGGACTGTGATGGATGGGGTGTCAAAAAGCAACTAATAAGGTGCCTTAGGGATTCCCTTAACAGATTCCAGAGGGCAGGTCCTTCCAATAACACTGCAGAAAGCAAAGAAATGACTGAGCAGGTGGCAGTCAAAGGATACTCACTGTTCTAGAGGAGGGGGAGGGGGGAATGGAAGTGATCCGAGGAATTGCTGCGCTTCCTTAAAAAATTACTTAAACATCTGTCATGATCTGAACATTAGAATCCATGTGCTCTGAATACCATTTGTTTGTGTTACGTCTAAAAAGGGGGGCTGTAAGAGGAAGATATTATAAAGTCATGGTGTAAAGAGGTTTGTTGATGGAAACAACAATCCCTTCTTCCCCTTCAG
>NW_024475139.1:0-3531 GCF_017654505.1 Polyodon spathula
ATAATTTGTGCCAAAATTTTAAAAAAGAAAGAATAAAAAACGAAATAAAATTCGAAATATAGAAAAACGAAATAAATAAATAGAGAAATTAAAATTTATTTATTTCGTGATTATTTCGTTTTTTGGGGGGGGTCTGGGCATACTCCCCCAGGACTGCATCTCTTGAAGATTTTCCATATATCCATCTAACGTTAGTGGTTAGCTCGCTACAGTTGAGAGATTGAGGATAACACAATGACATTGTGATCAACACTATGTCGCCTTTTCTACACATGACCTGCTCATAATTGTTTTGCAGTGGCCTACTGAATGAAAGCAATTGAGTATGAAATGATATGCGCATGAAGCGACGTCATCTGCCTCATTTATAGCCTGGCACAGAGAGCAAAACCACATTAAACACAACGTTAATTAGATATCATCGCCACATAACTTATGTCGAATTTAAAAGACACCGTTAACGTTACCGTTAGCTAGCTCGCAACGTCTGTTACCCTGTAACTTACAGGCAGCCTCACATAAAAACGCACTGGTTAACAAAGCTTTGATTATGACCAAAGTCTATAGTAAAGAATACTCTCCCTCTCTCTCTCTGTCTGTTCTAACTTACCACAAATTCACATCGTCGCCTATCTGCATGAATCCGTCCTGTCAGAGCCTTTTCCTGTCCGTTTACTGTTAGCTAGCAGTCTCAAGCCACAGCAGCAGCTAACGGGAACCACAATGTCAGCTACAAGCAGACCTAACAGTCGCTAGCGGCGCAGCGGCCTCTGCAGCAGCAGCCTCCCCCGGGTCCTAGCGCCCGCCCGGGACACAGATTAAGATGCGATGGAGAGGTTGACGAAAAAAAAAAGAAATCACAGAGAAAATATATCGACTGATATATTGATTTATTTAGGGAGGGGGTAACTAATATTTTAGGGGTGCTAAAGCCCCACTAAAATAAGCCTAGCGACGTCCCTGATTGTACATGTTATAGATTTTGAGCTGAAACACAATGTTAGACTCTTCAGCCCAAATATTAAACAATAAAAAAACAACAACCTGCCAAATGAGTTGTTTAATTGCTAATCTTCACATTGTAATATTTGCTGAATGATTTAGAAACAGTTTCATAGAGTCACTGATTCAGCAGTCTCTGCTCAGCCTGCTTGTCTAAAACTGGCCTCAGTCCCAAACCCCACCTCTGAGAGCTTTACTCAGTTCTAGGAAATCAGCACAGTGGTCTCATTTCTTGTGAAATCGTCAGTCTCTCTGTCCCACTGCAGCAGAAATGGCTTCAAACTTGTGGTCAGAGGATCGGTTTAGCTGTCCAGTGTGTCTGGAGCTATTGAAGGACCCAGTCGCTATTCCATGTGGACACAGTTACTGTATGGGGTGTATTAAGAACTGCTGGGATCAGACTGATCATACAGGTGTCTACAGCTGCCCCCAGTGCAGAGAGACCTTTACCCCAAGGCCTGTTCTAGGCAGAAACACCATGCTGGCCGAAGTTGTGGAGGAATTAAAGAAGACAGGACTCAATCCTCCTCCTGCTCAACGTTATGCTGGACCTGGAGATGTGCCGTGTGATTTCTGCACTGGGAGAAAGTTCAAAGCTGTGAAATCCTGTTTGACGTGCCTGGCCTCTTACTGTGAAACACACGTCAAGCCACACTATGAGGGGGCTGCTTTCAAGAGGCACAAGCTGATCAATGCAACTGGAAATCTGGAGCAGAAGCTTTGTGCTGAACACCAAAAGGTTTTGGAGGTCTTCTGTAGAACCGATCAGACGTGTATTTGCTTGTTGTGTACACAGGATGAACACAAGACTCATGATACAGTCTCAGCTGAGACAGAAAGGACTGGGAAACAGGTAAGGGTTTGAACCATTTCCTTGTAGCTATCCTAGAAGATAAGAATTCCCAGGGATATTTAACATGTCTGTTTACTAGGTTATACAGTTTCACATTAGATCAGATTTGAATTGTATATTAAGAGCTATTTAAAGAGCCCTAGTTTTTTAATTGCTCTCTCTAAACTATGATGTATTACAATGTATTTCAGGGTGTAACAGGGGCGTTGTTATGGGTGTGGCTATCGCTGATTGACAGGAGAGACACAGGTGGTTTTCTTTGATAGAAAAACACAAAACATTCAAAACAAAACACTGCTCGAAAACAACTAGAAAATAGAAGTTTACCAAACAAGAAAGGAGTTCCCGCTCCAGGAGCAGCCCCCGACACCTCCTCTCTAGACTTGGGAGGGATTAAAATCCCCTAAACTTGTTCCCTATTCCTTCCAGTGCTAGCGAGCCTGGTTAACTCACACAGTGATCCGAGATACATTTTCCTCTTGTGTTTTTCTCCCCCTGGTTAACACACGCAGTCGTGAGGATCCTACAGCAACACTCTCCTTCCCAGACAGTCTGTATCCCTGCTTGAACCAAGAAACTGGCTTTTCAGCCCCTTTTAAAAGGCATGCGGACAGGGAGAATTGATAATCAATTAATCAATTAACACCCGGCCACATTCCACCCTGGATTACAATAAGCCCTGCCATATCTAGCACACACTTGATTAGCAAAAACATTTCCAATCAAACAAAACCACAAGTTTCCACGTGCAGGACCTCAGCCCTGCCTCACTGGGTAAGAAGGATTTGTTCAGCTGTTTTGTGCTGCATTGGAATTTGAAGTGTAAAATTAGCATGAATTATATTCCTAGTGTTTTTTATAAGTATCTTGCAACTTAATAAAATCATAGGTCAGTCTCATTGTTTAAGATATTATAGTGTAATTAGTCAAACTGTTTAAAAATAACATTCCCAGCAAAGTCAAGCACCTAATTTAAAAAAAGCTTAAAAAAGACCAAGATTAATATGATCTACAATATACAAGATTAATATGATATACAATATACAAGATTAATATATACAACAATACACACAGGGCTTCTGTTTTTCTGTGTTTATTAATTTCATTAAACCAAGAGTCAGCCATGCTTGTGTTTGTAGTGATGTGGTGGAAATATGATCCTGGCTTGGAAAATTGGTGATGCAGCCGGAGGGGGGAGCGAGCTTCACCCAGTGCTGCCTCTATGAAGCAGGGCCTCTGTAATATATTGGAACAATGATTGCAGCACAGGGATAATAATATCTTCTTAATAAACTAATACAGCACCTTTTAAACAAGACTTTAATAATTGTGTTGTGATATATAGTAAACAAAACCCATGCCTTTAAAAGAGACACATGCGCATCTATCTGCACTGGCAGAGCTGCTGTGCCCGTGCCATGCTGTTCTTGCCAGTCTGCCCACAGTGAGAGGGGTGTTTTTGGGAGGCTTGCTTGTCCATTTAAAACGTTTGATCTTTTAATTTATAACCACCATCTAGCTGAGAAGAATTGTTTTTATTGGTAAAGAGTTCATCTTTTTGTAGACATGTTATATATTTTTATAATTATGAAGGCTCAAAGTCAGTAGAGAGCGTAACTCAAATCCAAGATGACCGCTGGGCAGAAACAGTAGCTGAATCTGGTTTGTTAAAACAC
>NW_024475140.1:5000-18000 GCF_017654505.1 Polyodon spathula
TATTATTAGAATTTTGTTTGTAAATGATCCCATTCTGAAATGGTTGGATAATTACCCTAACGAGCATTTAATTAGATGCATCGGGTCTACTCGTCAGGCAGTTCAAAGTTTCAATATTATAACTGTTTGCTTATTTGAACAATAATGTGAGTGAAATATCATCACAAGAAAGAAGACATTTCCATGGATATCGTAAATCCCAATCAAACTGCATTACATGTGGAATCTGCCCACAGTGGAAAAGCAGAAACGTGTTTTAAGCCTGGCCTTTGTCGCCCTCTTCAGGACAAACTGTGCAGCTGCGCAGAGCCTGATTGAAAGCAATTCTTTTCACTTGGTGTGGTTCCATTGGAAATGTAGGGCCCTATTCACACAACCTTGAGGACTGTTCTAAGCGCTGTTCTATTAAAGACTCTTTATTGAAAAAAAATGTGTAGTTTAAATCAAGTTGTTTAGGGAGGGTGAGAAGTTTATTTGTTGATTTTATTGTTTATTATTATTCAAAGCACTGTTTAATGTCAGCAGTCTTTATAATCACGTTTTAAATTAAAACCAAAATATGAATGTAAATAAGCACCATTTTAATAACCATTATTTTATGTTTCTGTGCTTAAATTAATCCAAACCTTTTTTCCCTGTACTTTTCCTTTAAATGTTTTGTAAAGTTTTAATTTTCAATAAATGTTTTGTTCTGCACCTACTTCTGAAATGAACATAAACTAAGTGGACTGTCAACAGCAGCTGCTCTCTGGAAATGTGAAGAGCACAAAAAAGCTTTGGAGAAAATGTTAAACACACATAAAAGATATTCTACTATAACAATGAGCACACAGTGTTGCTTTAACTAAACAATACCAGCAGAGCAGCCTGTTTCATACAGGTCTTTGTAACTAAACAATACCAGCAGAGCAGCCTGTTTCATACAGGTCTTTGTAACTAAACAATACCAGCAGAGCAGCCTGTTTCATACAGGTCTTTGTAACTAAACAATACCAGCAGAGCAGCCTGTTTCATACAGGTCTTTGTAACTAAACAATACCAGCAGAGCAGCCTGTTTCATACAGGTCTTTGTAACTAAACAATACCAGCAGAGCAGCCTGTTTCATACAGGTCTTTGTAACTAAACAATACCAGCAGAGCAGCCTGTTTCATACAGGTTTTTGTCCAGTGACTGCTTGGTCTGAAGTAAGAAGAATAAAACAGAGCGATTCAGCCTATTGTATCTTTCAAAGGTTTGCCTGCCAGTTGAAGGAGCCAATGATAGCAGGGTAATACTATTGTGAAGCTGCTCAAAGAACACTGCAGGTACAGTCCTGAATCCTCCCAGAAGCTGAGGGGGTGAAGTATAGAAGAACTGAAATGTCCGCTCTGGATAGACAAACACCAAAAAGATAACAAAGTTACAAACTGAATGAAAGGAGACAGTACAATATTGTGGGAGAAAATAAAAGCAGGTTTTTCACATCTTCAGTGTGCCCAGCTGGCACAAGCCCGTGAGGCTCTGTTGTCTTCAGAGCGTGAGCTCGGGTTCAAATGATTTCAGTCGCTTCTCGACTCTGGGATCAAGCTATCGGACACTTCCAGATGGTTATTCAAGCTAACAGCCCCTAAAAGAGTCTAAAACATCCCATTTAAAACACATGAGAGCCCCATGCAGCCAGTCTACCGAGGCTAAGTGCTTGAGAAAGAGAGAGGGAGAGAGGTCTAAAGGGAAGGGGTGCATATCTCACTGCTCATGAACACACTGCTCCCAGGTAGGAAACCCACTGATCCTCAACTACTGCTCCTAGTGATCTCACACAGCTCCAATCCTCCAAGTCCACAGCTTGAGTTGCAATCTGCTTTCTCAGCTTCTCACACGGCACAGCACACAGCTCCCAACTTACAGCTCCCAGCTCCAGCACAGTTCATCTCCAGCACCCCCTCCTCAACACTCCCCACCCCACACTGTATACTCTCAATCCATCACTTCTCATCAGCTAGACCAGCTGCACACCTCCAGCTCTGGCATACCTTCGTTTTCACCCCATTGAAGGGGAGAGTACAGTGAAAAGTCTGTTTAAAATGTGCTGTTTTAGAATCAGCTTGTTTCCCATTTTCGCTGATCAGCACGGGGGTCAGTAAGGTGTGGAATGGATTGGGAGTCCCTGGAGGAGTGCACAATCCCTGGCTCTGTTCTGAGAGTCCGATCTGCTCGCTTTATTAACCTGTTTTTATCACAGTTTGGAGCTGCACTGCTGGAGGAGTGCTTGGAGAGGCTGAAGCAGTTGTCTCCAGATCAGTCGTTCCCTGACACTGAGACACTTTCTCTAACCTGCTGGTCTCCCCCGCAGTGGAGCAATACTGTGATGAACCAGGACCTGTGCTGAGGTTTGGGAACTGATCTAGTCTGTCTCTAAATAGCGCTGATGAAAAGACCTTCAGCGAGGGAGGCTGGGTGTGGATGACACTGTGCAAGCCAGCGCTCCCTAAAAGATCAGGGTCCTTCAATGGAGGGTTCTGTACACCATGTAGAGTACAAATCCAAGGAGGGTATGAGGAGGTTGTATAATGCACTGGTGAGAGCGCACTTGCACTACTGTGTCCAAGTCTGATCACCACAGTGAGGGACACTGTGGCCCTGGAGAGAGTCCAGCAAAGAGCAAACTATTTCCTTACAGCGTCTCCACTCAGCGGAAAGGGACCCGGTGAATCAGTACAAGTTCAAGGTAAATCTAGGTTTGAAGGTGTTATTTCTAAATGATAAACAGCATTTTCTAATAGCGATAGTGCCTCTCAATGATGGATCTACCGTGTGATAACTGACCTTGACTTTCTTTAGCGCACTCGCCTTTGACTCGGGACGAATAACTCCCCTCACGATCAAATATCACTCGATAGAGCCATCATCGACAGGCACTGACGCAGAGAGATAGAGCGCATAATGGGGTCATTGAGGAGCATTTCAATATTGTTTTTGCCAAGGACTGTGCTTTTTGTTCAACACAATGAAACTAGCGTTGCATGTTTCCAAAGGGGCTTCGTTTACTGTGGTAAAGCCCTTTGTGCGAGGGGAAGGGCCAGGACTTCACCACTGTTTGTGTGTTTGTGTGGGTGCGTCAACAAGGCCCAGTCACCAAGCTGCTTTTAAACAAACAAAACAGAGAAATCAGAATAAACTGTTTAAACAAAACCTGTGTGTGAACTAAATTAACAATGTCAGTGTGTGTGTGTGTGTCATTGCGTGTGTGTCAGCGTTGTGTTGTTATGTGTGTGTGTGTGTGTGTGTGTCAGTGTGTCCAGTGTGTGTTGTGTATGCTGTAACAAACCCACCTGTGTCAGCTGTCATTGTTGCTCCTCTTTCTTGTCACCACCAGTCACATGTGTGTGTGTGTGTGTGTGTGTGTGTGGTGTGTGTGTGTGTGTGTGTGTGTGTATGTGTGTGTGTGTGTTTCTCAAATGTGTGTGTGTGTGTGTGTGTTGTCAGTGTGACTTGTGTGTCAAAAACATGTGTGTGTGTGTGTGTGTCAGTGTGTGTGTGTGTGTGTTGTCAGAATATAACGTGTGTTACACAGGTTCACAGCTCCTCCAAATTCACTTAGTGATTTCTTGAAAGTAACTAATGAATACATAATCTACTCTTCTCTCGAAATCACCCAAATAGGTTCACATGTGTTAGTTTATGGTGGAGTGTCTGACATCTGCTTCGTTATTGTAGAGTTATACATGTAGTACAGGTTATCCCTCCCTCCAGAGGAGTGTGTGTGTGTGTGTGTGTGTGTGTGTGTGTGTGTGTGTGTGTGTGTGTGTGTGTGTGAGTGAATCAATATGGTATTTTTATAGATGAGAAGCGAGCTAACGGTTCTTTATCAATATGAATCAATATGGTATTTTGTTAGATTGCTTTCTTTCAAAAACAATGAAATGTATCTCAATAGAAGAGATTATTGTGAGTGAATGACAAAGAACAAAATCAGAAGCGTATGAGAAGCACCGCAAACCGGGCGGGCAGTGAAACGGATGAATCGTGCGGTGCAGTTTTTTGAAGGCGTTTCGCGTTGTTTTTGATGCCCAGTCCGGCAGTTGTGTCGAGTCCCGTCTCATCCCGCTCCCGTTTCACAGACCCGGATCAGCACTAGCGGTGCCCGCCTGCCTTCGTGTTCTGTGAAACCCGCTGCTAATATTGGGCTCGGCGTAAAAAGGCATCACGAATTTCCAGAAAACATACCGATTTAAACACAACGAGCTGATGAAAAGCAGAACTTGTGTCCTTCGAGCCGGATTTGAACCCGCGACCTAAGGATGCCCGGGCTTCACCACTACAGCCCTCCGCTCTACCAGCTGAGCTATCGAAGGCAGGTCTGAGACACACCGCGGCCAGACTGTCTGAATCAAGCACTTCATGACAATGAATTAAAATGCATCCATTCAAACCGTAAACCAACTGCTACATGCGAGAAGCGTCTTAAATGTCATGTTTCAATTGCTGAATGCATTCTAATATATTTATAGCGGAGTGCAGCTCACGGGTAAAGCAGTCAGCTGTTTATAGCTCCTGGATAATAAGCACTTTGAGAAGTGAGCGGCATTTTAAACTAGCGGGTCAGGCTGCCCAGCTCACGGCCAGAGCGGAGGGCCGATGCCTTGCGGTGCTGGTGGTCACCAGACGGCAACTCTGGCTTTCCCAGGCTAGAGTTCATGTGGAAATCACAAGCTTGGAAGAGCGCTGATCAGCGGCATTGTAAACACTAACATTGTGCTCATATTTTGTAGAAAGGCAGCAGAGCGAAAGAGAGGGGTGGGCAGCTGGTGTCCCAGGGGGTGTGTTGCGTGTGTGGGTAGGGAGTGGGACACACTGAGACACCCAGAGCACTGGCGCTTCCCAAGCCCCGCCTCGCAGCGACTCCGGCCCGTTCGGACGGTCCTGGCCGGGCAATCGCCTTCACTGGAACCCCTCGTCTTGCAGTTAAGGAGCTGTGTTAGCTTTGAACAAGATGAGCTGAGCGGGTTACTGAACATCCCAGCAACATTTCAAACTGCAACACAGCCTCCAATCCCAAAGAGAAACGCCGGGTTAGCGATTTCAAAACGGAATTCAAAATCAACATCAATAATAATGGATCGATATTATCGTAAAATACCAATATTATAGAAATAAGCCGCGTTATAATATTAAACATTCCTGAAGAGACTCTTTCTGCTTCTTTTTCTCTCACATAAATTGGCAAACCTTGTCATAGCAATGCTCTCCCAGCCTGTCTTCATTCTTGTTTTGCGCAAACTCCCTCTTCACAGTGTTCGCCTCAGTTAGCAAACGCTTGAGCCGAACAGACCAGAACCAGAACCAAATTACAAACTGTTCTCGAACCTTCTCCTAGTAGAACCGCTTCCGAACTCAGCTTAGCAACGCGGCTCCTAGACCCGGACACCATGCAATTTATTGCAGTTTCGCTTGAGCTGAAAGGGGATTTTTTTTTGGTGTAAAATTGTACTGTAAATGCAAATGTGTTTATCCGTACAGTTCAAATGAATATCAGTGCTTAATACTTGGATAGTTATAATAATAACGAATATTTTATTATTATTATTATTATTATTATTATTATTATTATTATTATTATTACTTGCAGCCACTAATAGTTTAATATGGTTGTTTATTTTCTGCGAGTCGCAGCTCCTGCAGAGCGGACGCGTCCCTCCTTCACGTTTAAGCCACACGCCTCTCCACGCGCGTGTGCGTGTCCACGGCATTGGTGTTTCTGAGCTCTGCGCAGAATCCGCGGTTCAGTTACAGGGGTTTGATTTCATGTTCACCAATCAAAACCACAGAAGCAACGTGTTGAATGCGCACACTATAGTATACTGGGAGGACATTGTCAAAACACCCTTAACCCTCTGCAGAATTATTAATCTGTTTTTCTCACTACCATGACTGTGTTGAAGGCGTGCTGAATGTGCCAGTGTGTCTGTCAGCTGGGGATACGAAGCAGCCTGTAACTATACTATCCACAATTTAAACGCTAATAAACCCAACGAGTACTAGTCCAAAATCACCGAGCAAGCGCAACGAGGCATCCTGGGAAATGTAGTCTTTAGCGCTCGGAATGTAGTCCAAAATCACCGAGCATGCGCAACGAGGCATCCTGGTAAATGTAGTCTTTAGCGCTCGGAATGTAGTCCAAAATCACCGAGCAAGCGCAACGAGGCATCCTGGGAAATGTAGTCTTTAGCGCTCGGAATGTAGTCCAAAATCACCGAGCATGCGCAACGAGGCATCCTGGTAAATGCAGTCTTTAGCGCTCGGAATGTAGTCCAAAATCACCGAGCATGCGCAACGAGGCATCCTGGTAAATGCAGTCTTTAGCGCTCGGAATGTAGTCCAAAAACACCGAGCATGCGCAACGAGGCATCCTGGTAAATGTAGTCTTTAGCGCTCGGAATGTAGTCCAAAATCACCGAGCATGCGCAACGAGGCATCCTGGTAAATGTAGTCTTTAGCGCTCGGAATGTAGTCCAAAATCACCGAGCATGCGCAACGAGGCATCCTGGTAAATGCAGTCTTTAGCGCTCGGAATGTAGTCCAAAAACACCGAGCATGCGCAACGAGGCATCCTGGTAAATGCAGTCTTTAGCGCTCGGAATGTAGTCCAAAAACACCGAGCATGCGCAACGAGGCATCCTGGTAAATGCAGTCTTTAGCGCTCGGAATGTAGTCCAAAATCACCGAGCATGCGCAATGAGGCATCCTGGCTCCTGCGGAATGTAGTGTGAGCGCTCGGAATGTAGTCCAAAAAACACGAGCTGAGATGCTGCTAAATGTGATTGGATACAAGCTGAGAGGCTGAGCGCTGCTGTGATTGGATACAAGCTGAGAGGCTGCGCTGCTGTGATTGGATACAAGCTGAGAGGCTGCGCTGCTGTGATTGGATACAAGCTGAGAGGCTGCGCTGCTGTGATTGGATACAAGCTGAGAGGCTGCGGCTGCTGTGATTGGATACAAGCTGAGAGGCTGCGGCTGCTGTGATTGGATACAAGCTGAGAGGCTGCGCTGCTGTGATTGGATACAAGCTGAGAGGCTGCGCTGCTGTGATTGGATACAAGCTGAGAGGCTGCGCTGCTGTGATTGGATACAAGCTGAGAGGCTGCGCTGCTGGATGCGGCTGCTGAGAGGCTGCGGCTGCGCTGTGATTGGATACAAACTGAGAGGCTGCGGCTGCTGTGATTGGATACAAGCTGAGAGGCTGCGGCTGCTGTGATTGGATACAAGCTGAGAGGCTGCGGCTGCTGTGATTGGATACAAGCTGAGAGGCTGCGGCTGCTGTGATTGGATACAAGCTGAGAGGCTGCGGCTGCTGTGATTGGATACAAGCTGAGAGGCTGCGGCTGCTGTGATTGGATACAAGCTGAGAGGCTGCGCTGCTGTGATTGGATACAAGCTGAGAGGCTGCGCTGCTGTGATTGGATACAAGCTGAGAGGCTGCGCTGCTGTGATTGGATACAAGCTGAGAGGCTGCGCTGCTGTGATTGGATACAAGCTGAGAGGCTGCGCTGCTGTGATTGGATACAAGCTGAGAGGCTGCGCTGCTGTGATTGGA
Source organism: Polyodon spathula (assembly GCF_017654505.1). Classification (NCBI taxonomy): domain Eukaryota; kingdom Metazoa; phylum Chordata; class Actinopteri; order Acipenseriformes; family Polyodontidae; genus Polyodon; species Polyodon spathula. Next base: position 12,575 of record NW_024475140.1, read on the forward strand.
TACAAGCTGAGAGGCTGCGCTGCTGTGATTGGATACAAGCTGAGAGGCTGCGCTGCTGTGATTGGATACAAGCTGAGAGGCTGCGGCTGCTGTGATTGGATACAAGCTGAGAGGCTGCGCTGCTGTGATTGGATACAAGCTGAGAGGCTGCGGCTGCTGTGATTGGATACAAGCTGAGAGGCTGCGCTGCTGTGATTGGATACAAGCTGAGAGGCTGCGCTGCTGTGATTGGATACAAGCTGAGAGGCTGCGCTGCTGTGATTGGATACAAGCTGAGAGGCTGCGCTGCTGTGATTGGATACAAGCTGAGAGGCTGCGCTGCTGTGATTGGATACAAGCTGAGAGGCTGCGCTGCTGTGATTGGATACAAGCTGAGAGGCTGCGCTGCTGTGATTGGATACAAGCTGAGAGGCTGAGAGGCTGCAGCTGCTGTGATTGGATACAAACTGAATAGCTGGCTGAAAAACAAAATAGCAAATCAGAAAACACAACAACAAACTGAAAAACAAAATAGCAAATCAGAAAACACAACGGCTGCAAAACAAAATAGCAAATCAGAAAACACAAACACAAAATAGCAAATCAGAAAACACAATGACAAATTGTGAAAAACAAAATAGCAAATCAGAAAACACAACAACAAACTGAAAACAAAATAGCAAATCAGAAAACACAACAACAAATTGGAAAACAAAATGAGATCAGAAAACACAACGACAAACTGCAAAACAAAATAGCAAATCAGAAAACACAACAACAAACTGAAAAACAAAATAGCAAATAGCAACAAACTGAAAAACAAAATAGCAAATCAGAAAACACAACAACAAACTGAAAAACAAAATAGCAAATGAGAAAACACAACAACAAACTGAAAAACAAAATAGCAAATCAGAACACAACGACAAACTGCAAAACAAAATAGCAAATCAGAAAACACAAAGACAAACTCTGACAAAACGGAAAGGGAAATACCCCGGTGTCACGACAACACAAATTGCTGCAGCACTGTGGAAAACAAAATAACAAATCAGAAAACAAAAAGACATGAACTCTGAACCGGAAAGGGAGGGGAGATTGGTAAAGGGTGTCACGTCACTGATTGGAGGAGCAGCATGTCAATCACTGCTGCAGCACTGTGGGCGGAAGCACTTGGACACTAGCCTGGAGAGACTCTTCCCTCATGTTTGAATTTGAATAATGATTTTATTAGTCCTTACATTAGAAAAACCGAGTGTGAAATAAACGAGCACAAAACATTATTCAAATTCAAACATGAGGAAAGTGACTTACCCCGGTTCAGAGTTCATGTCTTTTTGTTTTCTGATTTGCTATTTTGTTTTGCAGTTTGTTGTTGTGTTTTCTGATTTGCTATTTTGTTTTTCAGTTTGTTGTTGTGTTTTCTGATTTGCTATTTTGTTTTTCAGTTTGTTGTTGTGTTTTCTGATTTGCTATTTTGTTGTTCAGTTTGTTGTTGTGTTTTCTGATTTGCTATTTTGTTTTTCGTGTTTTCTGATTTGCTATTTTTTGTTGTTGTGTTTTGTTGTTTTTTCTGATTTGCTATTTTTTTTTTCAGTTTGTCGTTGTGTTTTCTGATTTGCTATTTTGTTGTTCAGTTTGTCGTTGTGTTTTGCACTTCAGGGCCACCGTAGGCAGCAGGTGGCACATTAAAACACCTGCTATATGTAGGACACACTTGTAAATTGTTCTGTAAGTGGTGTGTCAGTGTGTTTGTGTATTTGTGTGTGTCTGTGTGTGTCTGTGAGCTGCTTTCAAGTCTTGCAGTGGTGACTCTTCCTACAGCTAGCTGGACATCCTATTTGACTCTGGTTTGTTTGTTCAGAGAATCTTGGTACTCCATCTTGCTCAGCCAGTCCTGTGTTTGTTTCTAGACTGTGTCTGTATGTGCTGTTTTATGTGCACTGGAAAACAATGCATAGAAACAAATTGAAACCTGAAGACTTCTAGTCGAAACGTTTGCCATTGAATTGGTTGTGTTTCTTGTATTAATTCTAAATGAAACCAAACCCGTACATTTTGAAGTGAATTCAAGACCACGATTAAAAAACTGTTTTATCAAAGCGTGTCGTTATTGGCGCTTTGTCTGTAATTTTATGGAATGACCACGAGGTGGCACCAAAGTCCAGCTTTTCAGAGAACAGCTGCGTTCCCCTCACCAGGCAATGCTGTAGTCTTCTCAATTGAAGACTGTTCAGGGAACCGAAAATACAGAAAACTAAATCAGTAAAGGTGGCTGGACAGCAGCTGCATTGTCAAGTGATGGGAAAAGATTCAGGTGTATGGTCTGATTAATTTAATAGAGAATTGAACACTGAGGGGAACATCCACCCCCTTTATACAGTGTGTGAGGGAGAGAAGAAAGCACTTCCCTGTTGAAACAAAGCAGCACTGTATGTGTGTGTCAGTGTGTGTGTGTGTCAGTGTGTGTGTGTCTGTGTGTGTGTGCTTTGCATATAGATAACAGTGTAGAATACAAGATCAACTTTTTATCTCAATCTGCACTGAAAACAGAGTCATCCATAAGTGGCCTGTATCTGAGACATAAAAAAACAAAATCACTAAAACACACAGATAACAAACACTCCTGTAGTGAAGCAATCGCTCTGTAGCGCTGTATCTCTCACCCACGCTGTATTGAGTTTGCTTCAGAGCTGCACACTGAGCCCTCATGCACAGGTCATTGGATTGCTTTCATTTTTGCAGTCCCTGTGAAGTGTTATTTCCCCTCAGTGTAATACACAACCAGAGCTTTCAACTCTAATCCTCTCCAATTCAAATTGCCATCCCGTCAACCAATCAGATAGAAGCTGGACCCGCTCCTCAAATAGAAGCAGCAGCTCTGATTGGTCAGAGTGCACTGTGGGGGCGTGGCTGCTCCGTGTGAAGTGCAACCCGATTGCTTGTAGTCATGGTAATGCTGTATGAACACATGTTCTGTGTTGATGCATAACCACTGTTTGTATGCTTGGGGTTGTGCAATTCTTTTCATACAGTCCATCACCTTGGACCCTCGTGTCAGGGACATAATAATAAGAGCCAGGGCTGCGCACATGTGCTACAGTATAGGGCAGGGAGCTCCAACCCTGCTCCTGGAGAGCTACTGGGGCTGCTGGCTTTCACTTCAACACACCTCTCACTTACTGAACTGCACCAGGTACTGGCTTCATTAGTCCAGATTAACAGGTGCTCCAGATCTGTAGCCAGTGCTGATGTAAAGACACCTTGAAAACCTGCAGGATTGGGACTCTCCAGGAGCGAGGCTGGAGAGACCCCTGGTATAGGGCACTGAGAAGAGATAGGGAGCCGTTTAGAAAGCTCATTGACAAATATTCACTTGAGAGAATACAAGGAAAGAGGGGCACATGCATTCTTTGTATAATTATCTATCCCTTAGCCCAGCAGAATTGATTCTAATAAACGTAACTGTTCCACACTGCCAGCGTATGTTTAAAATACAACATTAATATAGCATTTAGATTTCAAGAGCATGTCACTTTAACATGCTTTGCATGAAATATTTTCTAAGCAAAGTTGGTAAAGCAGGAGAAAGGCAGACACAACTCAAGCACACCCTATCCACTTCATCTGATCAACTTAATAAATGTCCAGCAGAATAATGAGATCCCGTTCTGTACATGCGAAACGTATCTATTGAATAGAAAAGATGCAATCCAGACAGACTTCAGTTCTGGAGCCAGGAACATTACTCAGCTGTATGTCTTGAAGCAAAGGTGGCTGATGGAAAACCTCCTCCCGAAACTAATAAAAAAACAGAAACAGTCATTTTAATAATAATTAAACCCAGGGTAATAACAGCATGTATAATGTGTTATAAATACCGAATAGATGATACAAGAAATCTGCAATTAATGAAATTATAAAACTGTATATTAGCTGTAAACACATCAGGACAAATCACATGAAACACAAATGATTGACACTTCATTGGCTGGGTCCTTTATTTTGTATTTGAAATTAATCTGCTGATTGAAAAAGGTTTTTCATTATTTGTAAAAACAATAACAACACCTGCCATAGCAGTGTCAATGTGGTGTCTCCATGGGCAGCCAGCACGGCACTGATTGGACGTGGCAGCTAGCGATTCTGCAAGGTGCTTTTTAAATTGTGCTGGAGGGATACGGGACCATTCCTCAATGATTACCAGCCTCAAATTCCTTCAGGTTGGGTTGTATTGGGGTGGAAATCTGCAGTCAAGTCAGAATGGCCCTTACATAGAGAGAGTCACATCACTTTAGGGACTGATCCTTATGAAAAAGCCTCAGTAGTAATTTGTGACTTCTTGAAAACGGAAGCACCTGCCAACCAAGCACCTCTTATCAGCCCTCTATCAAAGTGTGTCAAATCTGTTATCCCATCGTGGTTATAGAGCTTTCAATCTCCTCTCATCTCCCCGACAGGAGACAGAATCCGTAACACAGAGCATCACACAGCACTGCCTGTTGCACAGTCTCATCAGTGTGCTTGGGATTGACAGCACTGTGTGCTGAAGCTGCAGATATACAAACACTCCCCAGCTCTACACTGCATCGCTGCACTAAAGGGGTTTCTCTTAGAGATTATGAAGAATGGAACGGATGTCAGATTCCCATGTTATTGTGACACAGCAGGCCCAGAACACTCTCTGGTTATTTTTTTCTGTTTTCTAGTCTTCTTTATTTTCACTCTGAGTTTTTATCGAGTTTGATTTATCTAGTATATTATCAAGTGCTTTTTGACAAGCTTCTAAAGTTTCTTTACGAGGGACACTTGGGTACAAGGATTTTACATCCATGCAAAATAAAATTGTATTCTCTGTAAGGTTGTGCTTTAGTGATTCAAGTCTTTTTAAAAATGGTGTTGTATCCTTAACATAGCTTGGTAATTTCTCAACGTGTGACCGAAGTTGTTTTTCTGCTGTTTCAGCTATTATGTATGTATCTGTGGTTTATATTGGTATTTATTAAGGATGGGCATTTCGAATAGTTTCCTATTCGAATACACAGGGCCAACATTTTTGTTTATTTGATTTACACAAACTCTAGTCTCTTACGCCCCCGAGGCAAATAGCGTGTGTTCTACAAGCAGACAGCACAACACTGTGTGTAAGCTGGTAAAGTTGTATGCTCACTCTTCGGGGGAGCCGGTCGGCTGCACAAACTGTACAAACCCTATCCAAGACGACATTTCTTCATTCAAAACGCTTTAGTTCCTCAGGCACGCGTTGGTTCTGTTGTTTTGTGACAGCTTTATAATAAATGGAATAGAAAGATGTTACAGAACTGGATCAGAGAACAGCAGTCTGTTCCAGTCTCATAAACTGCAGCTCAGAGTCTGCTGGCCACATTTATTTTTTTTTTTTAATTATTTAATTTCTGTTTTGACATTTGATTTTTATTTGCTTCAAA
>NW_024475141.1:0-3386 GCF_017654505.1 Polyodon spathula
GCAGGGCAATGAGGCACAGGCACAAGACTGTCCCCTGAGATGTGCATGAGGTAGCGTACTCCAAATACCCCACGTTTGTCACAGCTCTTGCAAGAGAGCCTCTCTTTTGTAAAGTGATGTGGTTCTGAAGAGTGTGATGTGCTGGGTTTGCACCCAGTGTCTGTCTGTGTATTCGGTTGCCTTGCCTTGTCACTGCCTGCCAGAAACACTGCTACACAAACACCTATCAACATTGCAAAACACAAGCTACACACAAATCTAATGAAACAACACATATTCAAACAGCACCTTCACAGAGCAAGCGCAGCAGAAGCAATGAAACTAACAAAACAGATGATTTCAGATTCAGCTTTTCTCTTTGAATTTATTAGGTTTTATTTATTAGTATTTCTCAATAAAGGAATCTGTGCTTATTTAGGAGTGTCATAGCAAAGGGGGTGAATACTTATCTAATGAAGACTTTTCAGGTTTTTATTTTTAATTGATTTCCCACCCCCCCCCCCCCCCCCCCCCCCCCCCCCCCCCCCATTTCTTCACACATTGAAGGTGTTGAGCAGGTTGTGTAAATCAAAGGGAAAAAAAATCCCATTTGAATGCATCAAGATTTCAGGTTGTAACACAACAAACTGAAAAAGTCCAAGGGGGTGAATACTTCCTATAGACACTGTATTTTTGAGATCTACACAGTGTATTGAAGTGCATGGCAGGTCATTTCTCATGGAATTATTTAATGTGCTAGAACAATTAAAAAAGGCCATTTCATTAGCTTTTCATGCCTTTTCTCCTACACACACAAGCACATGGGACTGACACACACACACACGCACACACGCACACACACACACACACACACACGCACACACACACACACACACACACACACACACACACACACACACACACACACACACACACACACACACACACACACACACGCACACACACGCACACACACTGACACACACACACACACACACACACACACACACGCACGCACACACACACACACACACACACACACACACGCACACACACACACACACACACACACACACACACGCACACACACACACACACACACACACACACACACACACACACACACACACACACACGCACACACACACACACACACACACACACACACGCACGCACACACGCAGTTTCCAGTAACGAGCAATTCAGTCTTACCAATGCAATTCATAGGTCCAACGTCTGTGTTTTTTGATCCCACTGTTTAATGGCATGTGTATAATAAATGATGTAGAAAGATGCTACAGAACTGGGAAAAGGTACAAAGTACAGTTTCGGTTTTGGTCAGAATCTGCTGTCTGCAGGTTTCTTAAATTATTGTATTTGTTTCTACACGTATTTCTTTTTTTTTTTTTTTGCAGAACAAACAGCGCCTGTGTTCAGTTTGACTGCGGCTGTGCTGTGCGATAACAACACTTACATTTCTGGGACGTGGTAGATTTTAAAATAAATTCAAAGCGCTCAGCAATAATGAAACTGAAGGTGTTGTGGAAGTTTTAATATCAACTCCTGTAACAGAGACTCAGCAGAACAGACAAGACTGAGTAAAGAAGTTTAATGGTTTGCAAACCCGAGAACCCTTTCAACACACGCAGGTGTTAGGAAAGCGAGCAAAGTTCTGACTTCGCAGAGCCAGTAAGCATAATATATACCTTGTAACCTGCAGTTATTGCGAGCCAATCACAGAAGCTCAACTCAATATTCGCGGATAGCAACAGCTTGGAAGATTAAGATGAGACCAATCATATGAACAATACCAACTTATTTAAATTGCAAGCATCATAAAATTATAACTTAGTTTAACGAAGTCGATGACAGCTCAAACAAGGGCCGTGAATTAGCTTAGTTGACTTTATCAGGACAGCCCTGAAAATAAGAAATAACACAAAATACAACAGATAAGGGTGCAGAAACTTCACCATAAACATTAACCAGCAATCACAATAAATAAGGGTCCTTTCCATACATGCGCAGCCTCCAGTATCTCTGCAATGGACTCTGACCAGCGCATGACTGACTGAACCTGTAATAAACTGATAAAACAGGGAGTCAGAAATATTAACAAGCAAGCAAACTGTCTATGCATGCAGACATGTGGAGAACGTTTGATCTGTCTACTTGGCTATCTTTCTGTAGAAACTCCCCTCCAACACGTATTGGGGCAGATGAGTAAATGCAGAGCGACTGGGGAATGTGTGTGCATTTCACCCCACTGTTCAGACTCTGTTCTTACTGAGTATCTTGATATCTCTGAATAGATGTGTGTCCCCTCTTCAGATTTTAATGAGCAAGCTGTCTCAAATGAGCAGCGGTACCTCACAATGTTATCCTTTTAGTAGAAATGACAAACAACTAAATAACCCCTAAATATATTGAGATCCCTGAATTTACAAAAGCAATTCAATAATTTCATCTTCATCTTCCCTTCAGTGCTCCGTCATTCCAGGTACAGTGTTCCTGTTCCTTCTCACATTTCCATTGCTTGATTTTCAAACAGAATATTTTGAAGCAACACGGGGTAAATATTTGAGAGCTTTCAATGACTTCCTGTGCTGGGAGCCTCTTCACTCCCTGTGCTTCCTTGGGTCATTCAACTGCATCATCAATATCTTGGTAACTCCAGGAAATCAGAAAGACAGGTATGTTTAACTTGCTGTGAAATCATCAGTCTCCCTGTCTCATTCCAGCCCAGGATCACACTTCATGGGGAATCGAGGGTATTGACACAACTATTCCAATGGCTGGAGTTCCATCCTTCTTATATTCTTGTACAGAACTAGACACTCTAACACAGCAGTCAAACACATTGTTAATACTGGGAGAAATCAGGAGAAATGGACAGTCTAAACATGGAAACAATCTTGTTCTTGTTATTTGAAATGCTTACTAACTATTCCAGCAAGAATTGCCTCCGAAAACTCTTGTCCAGGCTGATTGTGTGGAAACGAGGTGGGGAAGCATATTGGAGGTGCGCTGGGCACTGAAGTCCACAGGGTAAGCATTGTGCACTGCAGCCCGTGCAACAGTCATACGCTTCCCCACAATCAGCCTCCAGGAGTCTTTTCAGAAGCAATGTTTTGCTGGAATAGTTAGTAAGCACGGTGAATAAAATCTAATCAGAAACAGCCAGAGAAAATCCTCATCAGGTAAGAAATGTAAAGAACATGATGACGTTTAAACCTTTAACCTCAGTGTGCTCCCCATGAGTGTTCATTAATATCTATCTATCAGGAGAGTTTACAAAATGAGCAATTGTATCTGTTCATGAAAACACAGCAGCCTTGCTGATTGAAATGAAATCTCTTTGAAATGTTTGATGAAGGGGGTCAGGAGGTGGGGTCCTATTACCTGTA
>NW_024475142.1:0-11499 GCF_017654505.1 Polyodon spathula
ACACAGGAAGGAAGGAAGTGAACGGGGAGAGGAAACCAGTGTGGGGGCTGCAGGATCAGTGGGCTTCACCTGAGTCAAAGAGAGTGGAAATAAAGAAGTGTGGGAAACAAAACGAGCAACAGCAAAACAAGAAGGGACTTGAGAGAATGATGCTCTGCTGATGAGAGGGAAGACAGTGTCTGAAAATAATACAACAAATAGTGCACAGATTTGAAAAGTAGCTCCCTTGATTCTAAGCTTTGTTTGAGTGTCTGTTCTGTAGGAAATGGTTTTAACACATGAAATCAGCACTGTAATAAATGAGTATGTCAGTAACGTACACACCCTGTCTGATAACACTAGAACATGTCTAGTTCTCATAATATACAGCCTGCCCTGGACTGGAGGGACCACCCTTCACGTTCTCTTAGGGGGGTGAGCAGTTCAGACTCTGTGCCTCAAGCTTGCCCTGAACTGGAGGGAAGAAAGCAGTTGGTGCTCAGAGACAAGTTTGTGGTTGAGGACTAATGGACTTTGAGATGTGGATTAATGCCCACGAGGATGGAACTCCAGCAAACTCACTTCCCTTGTGCTCTTGTGAGGATTCAGACCCACACAGAAGTGAAGGTCTAGTGCAGTCAGATACATACTGTAGCTATAGAAGGGTTACTGTGACAATGCCATTCTCAAACTCCAGTCCCACTCCAAACTCTCTCCTCTCCGCCCCTCTCACACTGATTCAGCAGTCTCTGCTCAGCCTGCCTGTCTAAACCTGGCCTCAGTCCCAAACCCTGCCTCTTAGAGCTGAACTCAATTCCAGGAAATCAGCACAGTGAAGTTTCTGTTGTGAAATCGTCAGGCTCTCTCTCTCACGGCAGCAAGAATGGCTTCAAACTTGTGGTCAGAGGATCGGTTGAGCTGTTCAGTGTGTCTGGAGCTATTGAAGGACCCAGTCGCTATTCCATGTGGACACAGTTACTGTATGGGGTGTATTAAGAACTGCTGGGATCACACTGATCATACAGGTGTCTACAGCTGCCCCCAGTGCAGAGAGACCTTTACCCCAAGACCTATTCTGTGCAGAAACACTGTGCTGGCTGACATTGTGGAGAAATTAAAGAAGACAGGACTCAATCCTCCTCCTGCTCAAAGTTATGCTGGACCTGGAGATGTGCCGTGTGATTTCTGCACTGGGAGAAAGTTCAAAGCTGTGAAATCCTGTTTGACGTGCCTGGCCTCTTACTGTGAAACACACGTCAAGCCACACTATGAGGGGGCTGCTTTCAAGAGGCACAAGCTGATCAATGCAACTGGAAATCTGGAGCAGAAGCTTTGTGCTGAACACCAAAAGGTTTTGGAGGTCTTCTGTAGAACCGATCAGACGTGTATTTGCTATTTGTGTACACAGGATGAACACAAGAGTCATGATACAGTCTCAGCTGAGAAAGAATGGACTGGGAAACAGGTAACGGTTTGAACCATTTCCCTGTAGCTATCCTAGAAGATAAGAATTCCAGGGATATTTAACATGTCTGTTTACTAGGTTATACAGTTTCACATTAGATCAGATTTGAATTGTATATTAAGAGCTATTTAAAGAGCCCTAGTTTTTTAATTGCTCTCTCTAAACTATAATGCATTACAATGTATGTCAGGGTGTAACAGGGGCGTTGTTATGGGTGTGGCTATTGCTGATAGACAGGAGAGACAGGGGTGGTTTTCTTTGATAGAAAAACACAAAACATTCAAAACAAAACACTGCTCGAAAACAACTAGAAAATAGAAGTTTACCAAACAAGAAAGGAGGTCCCGTTCCAGGAGCAGCCCCCCTGACACCTCCTCTCTAGACTTGGGAGGGATTAAAATCCCCTAAACTTGTTCCCTATTCCTTCCAGTGCTAGCGAGACTGGTTAACTCACACAGTGATCCGAGATACATTTTCCTCTTGTGTTTTTCTCCCCCTGGTTAACACACGCAGTCGTGAGGATCCTACAGCAACACTCTCCTTCCCAGACAGTCTGTATCCCTGCTTGAACCAAGAAACTGGCTTTTCAGCCCCTTTTAAAGGCATGCGGACAGGGAAAATTGATAATCAATGAATCAATTAACACCCGGCCACATTCCACCCTGGATTTGAATAAGCCATGCCATATCTAGCACACACTTGAGTAGCAAAAACATTTCCAATCAAACAAAACCACACTGTTTCCACGTGCAGGACCTCAGCCCTGCCTCACTGGGTAAGAAGGATTTGTTCAGCTGTTTTGTGCTGCATTGGAATTTGAAATGTAAAATTAGCATGAATTATAGTCCTAGTGTTTTTTTATGTATCTTGCAACTTAATAAAATCATAGGTCAGTTTCATTGTTTAAGATATTATAGTGCAACTAGTCACTCATAATTATTACAAACATTATAAAGAGGTAAGGGGGCAAGAAAATAGAAAATATATTTGAACGAAAATGATTCTGTCAGTTTCAGTAGCATTCTTAGACAGGCCTGTGTTGGGTGTGACAGGATATCACTCAATGCCTCATCAGAAATGTCACTGTGTCACTGTGTTTCTACACAGAAGCAGCTGGGAGAGACACAGACAGAAATACAACAGAGAATCCAGGAGAGACTGAAAGAAGTGAAGGAGCTCAAACAGGCTGTGGAGTCACTGAAAGTGGGTATTGACAAGAGGGGGTTATTATTATTATTATTATTATTATTATTATTATTATTATTATTATTATTATTATTATTATTATTATTAACAGATGGACTGGAACACATCTGCAGAAGTTTGCTGTCTATGTCTGATGTGTTTTTGATATCAATTCTAACCATGTCTCCTCTACTGTGTTCCTTCACTCAGAGATCTGCATGCATAGAAATAAAGGAAAGTGAGAAGATCTTTACTGAGCTGATCCGATCCATTGAGAAGATCCACACTGAGGTTACTGAGCTGATTGGAGCTAACGAGAAGGCTGCAGTGAATCAGGCTGAAGGACGCATGAAGAAACTGGAGCAGGAGATTGCTGAGCTAAGGAGGAGAAACGCTGAGCTGAAACAGCTTTCAGAGACAGAGGATCACATCCATTTTCTACAGGTAACATCACTGCTTGTTAGAAAATCTCAAGCACATAACTGGGACGCTTTCACACAGACCTCTCCAATTGAATGAATCCTTGCTTTTCACCAGGAATGTTTTGGAGCCCATTCTGTTTCACTGAAAACTCCTTTTCTCCACTTTCCTGTTGTAGAATTTCCAGTCTCTCTGTGCCCCTCCTGAAGCTGGAGACTTACCCAGCGTTACTGTCAATACAGACATCTCTTTTGGGGCTGTGAGGAAAGCTGTATCTGAACTTAAAGACCATATTGAAGACTTCTGCAAGGGGGAATTAGTCAAAATAAGCACAACAGGTTGGTGTGAAGTAGATTCCTTTGGTAGATATTTGGTAGAGATGTTAGGAAGCGTGTTAAAATGACGCGCTGTAACATTTCTGTGTTCCCTGGTTTGTTGCGAGGGCGGTTGTGTTTGCTATCATTTCTGTGACCCTTTTTGTGAGAAGTGGATTCCCTTCAGTCAGAATCAGAGTGTATTGCAGCGCCTCTTGGTCTGGGGCCGGTTGATTTTTGGGGTGTCGGGTGTATAAAGGTTCCGGGGACCCCCTCATGGGAAATGCAGTTCGCTCCGAAGCTGGAATGCAGAGAGGCTGTGTGTGTGTGTGTCAGTGTGTGTGTGTGTGGTGTCAGTGTGTAGTGTGTGGTGTGTGTGTGTGTGTCAGTGTGTTTGTGTGTGTGTGTGTGTGTGTGTGTCAGTGTGTGTGTGTGTGTGTGTGTGTGTGTGTGTGTGTGTGTGTGTGTGTGTGTCAGTGTGTGTGTGTGTGTGTGTGTGTGTCAGTGTGTGTGTGTGTGTGTGTGTGTCAGTGTGTGTGTGTGTGTGTGTGTGTGTGTGTGTGTGTCAGTGTGTGTGTGTGTGTGTGTGTGCAGTGTGTGTGTGTGTCAGTGTGTGTGTGTGTGTGTGTGTGTGTGTGTGTGTGTGTGTGTGTGTGTGTGTGTGTGTGTGTGTGTGTGTGTGTGTGTGTGTGTGTGTGTGTGTGTGTGTGTGTCAGTGTGTGTGTGTGTGTGTGTGTGTGTGTGTGTGTGTGTGTGTGTGGGTGAAGCAGTGTGTGTGTGTGTGTGTGTGTGTGTGTGTGAGTGTGTATAATCATTATTTTTAAACTATAATATCGTCCCACTGCGGCTCTCAGTGATGCAGTTTTACGATTGCTTCAGCTCACATTCAGCAGTTTCCTCAGGCTGTGTGACTGACATATAATCTGACCAATGAAAACGCAGAAAGGATGGAAACAGTTGTATTATTGGCTGATCGCCCCAAAACACCAAAAATAACGTCTGATAACTGTTGGGTGGAGCAGGGAGCAGGGAGGAGGGAGGAGGGAGGAGGAACGGGGACTGATGATGCAGGGAGGAGGGAGTGATTTGAGGATGCAGCAGACAATGACTGTTGTGTGTTTCAATTCTATTTCTCTCTTTTCTTCTGCCCAGTGAATGAAGTTGCAGTTTACAGTCTGCAGGCTCCAGAGCCAAGGAACAGAGCTGAGTTTTTAAAATGTAAGTCTGTTTTCACTGAAACATTTGATTGAAAGATGTGTCACTCCATTGTGAGAAGAGCTAACACTATTCACAGATACCAAGATATTTAGGTAGAGGAAGATCTGTGTGGGTAAAATATAAACAAATGCCCCCCCCAGTGGATATGCATGTATTCACCTGTCCCAATACTTGCTGGAGGGGAGCATATCATATTTTACAATGATTAGCATCATGACTGTGTGCATTGATTGCCAGCTGCAAAATGAATTCACACAAACTCCTTTTACTCCCTTCTGTCCCTTTGTACCTCAATGCCTCTTCTGTTTTCAAGCTGTAGCCTTATCTCAGAAACAGCCTTTATAAAAAGACCCTGCTGTAATATGTATTGATCAGTCTGTCTTTGTGTTGGTTCTGTACCATTCAAACCTAGTGGAGATTTTCTCAGTGATTTGACTTTTCTAACCGTCTCTCCTCTACCCGTCCTCTTCTCTTCAATCAGATTCCTGTCAGCTCACACTGGACCCCAACACAGCGCATAGAGAGCTCAGTCTGTCTGAAGGGAACAGAAAGGTGACACGGAGGAGAGAGACCCAGCGATGTGCTAATGATCACCCAGAGAGATTTGATAGCTGGGAACAAGTGCTTTGCAGAGAGGGTTTGTCTGGGGCTCGCTGTTACTGGGAGATTGAGTGGAGTGGGGGAGCGGCTTCTATAGGAGTCACATATAAAGGAATCAGCAGGAAAGGAGGGGCTTGTTCCTGTGCTCTTGGATGCAATGAAAAGTCATGGAGTTTGTTCTGCTCTGGATCCAGTTACTCTGCCTGGCACAATAACAATGAAACTGCAATAACTGCCCCCCTCTCCCCCAGAATAGGAGTGTATCTGGACTTTAATGCCGGCACTCTGTCCTTTTATGGCGTCTCTGACACAATGACCCTCCTGCACAGATTCCAAACCACATTCACTGAGCCGCTCTATCCTGGGTTTAGGCTTGGTTATTATGATTCCAGTGTAACAATCTACCAGCTGAACTAGACTGTCTTGTGTTGTAAGAAACCCTTTGTATTGAACTCCCTGTCTGTCCTCTCCACTCCTCTGCTGAAGGGAATGTTCAATCTGACACAACTTTGGATGAAAGTTAGGGGGTAAAACGGCGCCCCCTGCAGAGTGAAACGAGGTGAATTATTTGTTTTTACACTTGGGGCCGAGGCAGCCTCATTTTTACTGTTTAATCTGTCAGGGGAGTGTTTTTGTAATTGCAAACACTCACAACTGGACAGCTGTTTCAGCATCAAATGTTCAAAATGTCCTGAGTATTTATTGATTACAAACACATACACAGCACCAAGTGGCAGACTTAGTTGGCATCTCTGCACAGTGCTAGAATTCCCACAGCAAGTACTGAGAAGTATCTCTTAAGCTGATTGTAGCTCACTAAATAATCCCACAATGTGTTCCTATATTGCACTTCCATTGGCTACATAGGTCTCAAATGTGCAGGTTTGAAAAACATGACGGGCAAGATTCTCAGAAAACCATGATCTTGTTTCGAATTGGATTTTGTCTATCAAATGGATATTTATAGATATTTATAGTATCTAGCTGAACTATTTGGGATTTAGGTGCATCTGGCAAATCTATAAACCCTGGGGCTTCATACATACCTTTATACAGGCAAGCAATAGGTACAAGATGCCTTTTCCTCGTGTTATTATTAGAATTTTGTTTGTAAAGGATCCCATTCTGAAATGGTTGGATAATTACCCTAACGAGCATTTAATTAGATGCACCGGGTCTACTCGTCAGGCAGTTCAAAGTTTCAATATTATAACTGTTTGCTTATTTGAACAATAATGTGAGTGAAATATCATCACAAGAAAGAAGACATTTCCATGGATATCGTAAATCCCAATCAAACTGCATTACATGTGCAATCTGCCCACAGTGGAAAAGCAGAAACGTGTTTTAAGCCTGGCCTTTGTCGCCCTCTTCAGGACAAACTGTGCAGCTGCGCAGAGCCTGATTGAAAGCAATTCTTTTCACTTGGTGTGGTTCCATTGGAAATGTAGGGCCCTATTCACACAACCTTGAGGACTGTTCTAAGCGCTGTTTTATTAAAGACTCTTTATTGTAGCTTAAATCAAGTTAAATCAAGTTGTTTAGAGAGGGTGAGAAGTTTGTTTGTTAATTTTATTGTTTATTATTATTCAAAGCACTGTTTAAGGTCAGCAGTCTTTATAATCACGTTTTAAATTAAAACCAAAATATGAATGTAAATAAGCACCATTTTAATAACCTTTATTTTATGTTTCTGTACTTCAATTAATGCAAACCTTTTTTCCCTGTACTTTTCCTTTAAATATTTTGTAAAGTTTTAATTTTCAATAAATGTTTTGTTCTGCACCTACTTCTGAAATGAACATAAACTAAGTGGACTGTCAACAGCAGCTGCTCTCTGGAAATGTGAAGAGCACAAAAAAGCTTTGTAGAAAATGTTAAACACACATAAAAGATATTCTACTATACAATACCAGCAGAGCAGCCTGTTTCATGTCTTTGTAACTAAACAATACCAGCAGAGCAGCCTGTTTCATACAGGTCTTTGTAACTAAACAATACCAGCAGAGCAGCCTGTTTCATACAGGTCTTTGTAACTAAACAATACCAGCAGAGCAGCCTGTTTCATACAGGTCTTTGTAACTAAACAATACCAGCAGAGCAGCCTGTTTCATACAGGTCTTTGTAACTAAACAATACCAGCAGAGCAGCCTGTTTCATACAGGTCTTTGTAACTAAACAATACCAGCGAGCAGCCTGTTTCATACAGGTCTTTGTAACTAAACAATACCAGCAGAGCAGCCTGTTTCATACAGGTCTTTGTAAACAATACCAGCAGAGCAGCCTGTTTCATACAGGTCTTTGTAAACAATAAACAATACCAGCAGAGCAGCCTGTTTCATACAGGTCTTTGTAAGGTCTTTGTAACTAAACAATACCAGCAGAGCAGCCTGTTTCATACAGGTCTTTGTAACTAAACAATACCAGCAGAGCAGCCTGTTTCATACAGGTCTTTGTAACTAAACAGTACCAGCTGCCTGGGTCTTTGATGCAAGAAGAATAATAAGCAGAGCAATTCAATCTGGGTCTACAAGAAGAATGTCAGTCTTTCAAAGGTTTGCCAGCCAGTTGAAGGAGCCAATGATAGCAGGATAATACTATTGTGAAGCTGCTCAAAGAACACTACAGGCATGTATCCAATCACAGCAGCGCAGCCTCTCAGCTTGTATCCAATCACAGCAGCGCAGCCTCTCAGCTTGTATCCAATCACAGCAGCGCAGCCTCTCAGCTTGTATCCAATCACAGCAGCGCAGCCTCTCAGCGTATCCAATCACAGCAGCGCAGCCTCTCAGTATCCAATTGTCAGCTTGTATCCAATCACAGCAGCCGCAGCCTCTCAGCTTGTATCCAATCACAGCAGCCGCAGCCTCTCAGCTTGTATCCAATCACAGCAGCCGCAGCCTCTCAGCTTGTATCCAATCACAGCAGCGCAGCCTCTCAGCTTGTATCCAATCACAGCAGCCGCAGCCTCTCAGCTTGTATCCAATCACAGCAGCGCGCAGCCTCTCAGCTTGTATCCAATCACAGCAGCCGCAGCCTCTCAGCTTGTATCCAATCACAGCAGCCTCTCGCTTGTAGCCTCTCAGCTTGTATCCAATCACAGCAGCCGCAGCCTCTCAGCTTGTATCCAATCACAGCAGCCGCAGCCTCTCAGCTTGTATCCAATCACAGCAGCGCAGCCTCTCAGCTTGTATCCAATCACAGCAGCGCAGCCTCTCAGCTTGTATCCAATCACAGCAGCGCAGCCTCTCAGCTTGTATCCAATCACAGCAGCAGCAGCCTCTCAGCTTGTATATGCTCTCTTGTATCCTAGCAGCCTCTCATCACAGCATCGCAGCCTCTCAGCTTTTTAATCAGCTTGAAACTCGATTGTAAATTGCTTTTGTGTTTTTTGGCCCCCCTGTGTCCTGGGCCCAGGTTCATTGCACCCCTTGAACCCCCTTATTTGCGCCCCTGGTTTCAGTCTAAACCCGTGATTATCTGCATCCAGCCTAAGAGGGGTTTCCATTGTAACCGAAGCAGGGCTATTTTTGAATCAGCACAATGTGTTTCTAAACTAGCAGAGCTTGTCTTTCGCGCTGAATGAAGAGGCTTGCGAACACGATGCATTATTTTCCAGCGCAGTGTTACCTGTTAAGTCTGCTTCTGTCCACGTAGCTTTTTGACTCGCTGAACAAAGATGTCATTGATAGCTGTGGAAAAGCGCGCTGCGACACGGCTGCTGTCACTTTCCCACACGACAGAGCCTGCTGTCCTGGGACGGGCAGGAGTGAGGGCCGGTCATGAGGTACCCTGGCGCTACTGCTTTCTGATTTGCACCCTGAGCGTTTTGCGTACCTAATGAACCCTTTCAATGTGACGACAGTCCGGCTGAGTGCGGGGTAAGGCCGGCCCTGCATGCTTGTCTCCTCTTTGATTCTCCTGAGCTGTTTTGAAGACGCAGAGAGCTGCTGTGGAAAGATAGCTGTAAAAGTGAATATCTGTGTGCGAACAGGAAGAGAAGGAGCTGCTGTACAGACTGAGCAGCTGCCTCATTGGAAATGCACAGCTCCTCTCCATGCAGCAGCTCTGCTCTTTCACTTCGTTTCAATAGCTCTGTAGATCTAAAGCACAGACTGGCAATGCTGCACACATTCTCATGCCAATCACACCTGATTCTGAATTTCAACAGGGGGGCGGGAGAAGCAGAAATATCACCTCGAAATATTGCATTGCTTTGAAATGCTGCTACTGAATCTACATGCATAGCATGCTGTGTTAAACTGGGATAAAGGCAGAAGAACGGGTTTTAAAATCACGAGGCCAGCACTTTCAATGTGATATCTTTCCTCCTTTCTCTTAGTATTGTATTAACATCACTGCACCGCTCCTCCATTGGAATCTTATAAACTGGGAGAGAAGAGCCACAGGATTCCCTGGACGAGATTCTGCTCTAGTGGCTGAAACACAGAGACAGTATTTTAATAAGAAGGGGCTTGTATAAAGAGAACACTTTCTCAACAAGTGATGTTTTCATATGTGTGCAGAGCACGAGAGATCTCAGTGAATGATAAACAGTGACAAACATCTCAGTTTCTGCTCAAACTGCTTATCAAAACCTGGCCTCAATCCCAAACCCCGCCTCTTAGAGCTAACTATAACTACTGGAATTCAGAAACACAGGGAAGTGTCGTTTGTTGTGTCATTGCAGTAAGAATGGCCTTCACCTGCCATAGCACTGTCAATAGCACAGCACGGGACTGACTCACCTGCTATAGCACTGTCAATAGCACAGCACGGGACTGACTCACCTGCTATAGCACTGTCAATAGCACAGCATGGGACTGATTCACCTGCCATAGCACCGTCAATAGCACAGCATGGGACTGATTCACCTGCTATAGCACTGTCAATAGCACAGCATGGGACTGATTCACCTGCTATAGCACTGTCAATAGCACAGCATGGGACTGATTCACCTGCTATAGCACTGTCAATAGCACAGCATGGGACTGATTCACCTGCTATAGCACTGTCAATAGCACAGCATGGGACTGATTCACCTGCTATAGCACTGTCAATAGCACAGCATGGGACTGATTCACCTGCTATAGCACTGTCAATAGCACAGCATGGGACTGATTCACCTGCTATAGCACTGTCAATAGCACAGCATGGGACTGATTCACCTGCTATAGCACTGTCAATAGCACAGCATGGGACTGATTCACCTGCTATAGCACTGTCAATAGCACAGCATGGGACTGATTCACCTGCTATAGCACTGTCAATAGCACAGCATGGGACTGATTCACCTGCTATAGCACTGTCAATAGCACAGCATGGGACTGATTCACCTGCTATAGCACTGTCAATAGCACAGCATGGGACTGATTCACCTGCTATAGCACTGTCAATAGCACAGCATGGGACTGATTCACCTGCTATAGCACTGTCAATAGCACAGCATGGGACTGATTCACCTGCTATAGCACTGTCAATAGCACAGCATGGGACTGATTCACCTGCCTAGCACTGTCAATAGCACAGCATGGGGCTGATTCACCTGCTATAGCACTGTCAATAGATTCACCTGCTATAGCACAGCACAGCATGGGACTGATTCACCTGCTATAGCACTGTCAATAGCACAGCATGGGGCTGATTCACCTGCTATAGCACTGTCAATAGCACAGCATGGGACTGATTCACCTGCTATAGCACTGTCAATAGCACAGCATGGGACTGATTCACCTGCTATAGCACTGTCAATAGCACAGCATGGGACTGATTCACCTGCTATAGCACTGTCAATAGCACAGCATGGGACTGATTCACCTGCTATAGCACTGTCAATAGCACAGCATGGGACTGATTCACCTGCTATAGCACTGTCAATAGCACAGCATGGGGCTGATTCACCTGCTATAGCACTGTCAATAGCACAGCATGGGGCTGATTCACCTGCTATAGCACTGTCAATAGCACAGCATGGGACTGATTCACCTGCTATAGCACTGTCAATAGCACAGCATGGGGCTGATTCACCTGCTATAGCACTGTCAATAGCACAGCATGGGACTGATTCACCTGCTATAGCACTGTCAATAGCACAGCATGGGGCTGATTCACCTGCTATAGCACTGTCAATAGCACAGCATGGGTCTGATTCACCTGCTATAGCACTGTCAATAGCACAGCATGGGACTGATTCACCTGCTATAGCACTGTCAATAGCACAGCATGGGACTGATTCACCTGCTATAGCACTGTCAATAGCACAGCATGGGGCTGATTCACCTGCTATAGCACTGTGAATAGCACAGCATGGGGCTGATT
>NW_024475143.1:0-17360 GCF_017654505.1 Polyodon spathula
GTGATTATTAGTATTATTATTATTATTTTTTTTTTTTTTTACTACTTTTTGTGCCTTCCATGAAAAAGAAAAGGAAGTGCAAACATTTATTGCTGCATAAATGGACATTGAAGGCCATTGGCAAAATTAAGTTGCCGCAAATAAATCCTTTTTGTAACAGTTCTTCAAAAACAAGCCGCCCATCTCCTGGAACACATCTCTCAAAGATAAGGGTTTTACTCGAGATACTTCTTGGTGCCAAAAAAGGACCCTCACCCCATCCTAGACCTGAGACACCTCAACAGGTTCTTAAGGGAGAGGAGGTTGCAGATGGTCACACATCACCACATCCTCCAGACTAAAAGAATTGAATCTGTTCAGTCTTGAACAAAGAAGACTACACAACAATCTGATACAAGCATTCAAAATTCTAAAAGATATAGACAGTGTCGACCCAAGGGACTTTTTCAGCCTGAAAAAAGAAACAAGGACCAGGGTCACAAATGGAGTTTTAGAAAAAGGGGCATCAGAACAGAAAATAGGAGACACTTTTTTACACAGAGAATTGTGAGGGTCTGGAATCAACTCCCCAGTAATGTTAGATTGAAGCTGACACCTTGGGATCCTTCAAGAAGCTGCTTGATGAGTTTTTGGGATCAATAAGCTACTAACAACCCAACGAGCCAGATGGGCCGAATGTTTATTTCCTAATTGCTTATGCCTCAATTGTATAGAAAATGGCTATTATTCCCCACAACTTTGCTTTTGTGACCCAGGACAGTGATATTTCAAAATATCCATATTTCCAATGGAAAAACGAGCAAATGTGTGTCTTTTCGTTAACACAAAGTCAGAAAAAAACAACATATGAATCAAAATTAACGTGTATTTATACTAAAGTAATACAAAAATGACGACAAAAGATTTAGTAGTGAGTAGTTTTTCGAGATTTAACGATTATAATGGGGTAGTGTCTACTTTTGAACGCCAAAGTAAGATGCTCCATAGTACTCAATTTAAAATAAACCTCGAATCCATACTCGTTCACTAAGCCTTGTATATATTTTACACAGTATACTAATCCAACAAAATAAGTAACTCCATGCAAGTCAAGGTGTGCGTGACGTTTTCCGCAGTATTAAACCATGATCTATATAGACCGATCCAGAGCCAAATAAACTTTGTACATATTTTATAATAAACTGTAAAGTGATAGCCTTGTACAACACAGGGGTACAGGCATTAAATGGTTCTCACGGGTATTCCAAAACACGTATTTCTTAAACTGATTTTAACTTTACAAGTGTGTGCGTATGAATATGTCCTTATAATGATTTCTAATACAAGGCACTCTGTCCAGTGGACGCTATCTACTCGTCTTGTTGCAGGACTGCAGCCCTCTCATTATTAGCAGTGTTTCTTTGCAACATGAACCCTGCATTCAATGACAAGAAGACACTTCTGCAAGTGGTTTAAAATAGGAGTTTGAATTGTTTCAGCGTAAAATCCCGAATTGAACCACTAGTCGGCAGCATTGAATGAGAAAATGCTACTAATGCTGCCTGGTCTCCCACTGATGCGAATATAAAGTGCGGAAACAGACGAACTGGTTTAATCTGCATTAGAAACGGAAAACACTGACACTCCGGGTATTCCTTGTTATACACACTAATCCTCACACAATTCACTGCGCAAAACACGCATATCAATCACGACTGGATATCATTTCAGAACTGTGAATACAACCAATGCATTATAATTAAGAAACTATTTGTAGGGCTCATGTGCACATCGCAGTGAAACTAATTTTTTTGTGGCTATTTTTTGTGTGTTAATTAAATTCAAAGAAAAAAGGCGCCAAATTCAAATTTATTTGAGCTTCAAAGAGTTGTTAATATTAGAATTAAAGTTCAATTTACCTAAATAAACCAATTAAAGCAAGAGGTTTATTTATTTTTGGTTTGACAAACCCCTTATGGTTATTAAAATGTCTTTAGCATATTAAGAAAAAAAAACAGTAGTTGGCAAGTTACAAAAAAACCTACTTTTACATTAAAACTGAAACTGCGATTGACAGAAATTAAACTCTTTGGTGTTTTGGGTGGCTCTTAGAAGAGCCTTTGTGTTGTTGTCAGGGCGGAGCAGGGACGGGCTCGGTTTACTTGGAGCTGGTGTACTTGGTGACGGCCTTGGTGCCCTCAGACACGGCGTGCTTGGCCAGCTCTCCGGGCAGCAGGAGGCGCACGGCTGTCTGGATCTCCCGGGAAGTGATGGTGGAGCGCTTGTTGTAGTGAGCCAGGCGGGACGACTCGCCGGCGATGCGCTCGAAAATGTCGTTGACGAACGAGTTCATGATGCCCATCGCTTTGGAGGAGATGCCGGTGTCGGGGTGGACCTGCTTCAGCACTTTGTACACGTAGATCGCGTAGCTCTCCTTCCTGCTCTTTCTGCGCTTCTTTCCTCCCTTAGGCTGGCTCTTGGCAACAGCCTTCTTGGAGCCTTTCTTCGGCGCGGGTGCAGCTTTCGGTTCGGGCATTTTCTTTCTCTGATGCAGCTCAAAGATGAATGAGTAGCCAGCCCCACAGCGCCAGTATTTATAGAGCGCATATGCAAATTAATACCGATTAACCATTTAGAGCAGGAAAATGTATAATATGAACCAATCAACACGGTTTAAGGCGGGGCGATAAGATGGGGTTGTGTTTTAGAGGCGGCGACGTCACTTTACCGGGGCAAAAAAATTTATTTTTGGCGCATTTACGAATCACAGGGTACGAATATGGCCCATTTTTATTGTATTTCTTGTGAGCAGCATTTACTGAACCAGCACATTTGAATTGCTTTAGCAAAAACATTGTTTTCCATTCAGCTGAAGCTCTTCATCCGAAATGTCCTGATATAACCTTATATACATATGTATTAGATCAGCTACTGACATGTGCACTTACATTACTAAAATAGGTCAAATAAAAAAAGCATAATATTTTCGTTTAGCTAAATTATTACATCTATACACACACGCTTTGTAATAACACCTTACCGATCAAAAACAGCAACAGAATACATACGCTTGCTTTATTAACATAATGTATCAGTCTGGACTTAACGAAATACTAGTTTTGATAATGGAATCAGATCTTTGAAGTAAAGTTGTGGCTCTTAAAAGAGCCTTTGTTGTTCAATGTAGTTTTTTAACCGGGTTGCGGTTTAAGCGCGTTCGCCTCGGATGCGGCGAGCCAGCTGGATGTCTTTGGGCATGATGGTGACTCTCTTGGCGTGAATGGCACACAGGTTGGTGTCCTCAAAGAGCCCGACCAGGTAAGCCTCGCTAGCCTCCTGCAGCGCCATTACAGCGGAGCTCTGGAAGCGCAGGTCGGTCTTGAAATCCTGAGCGATTTCTCTGACCAGCCGCTGGAAAGGCAGCTTGCGGATCAGCAGCTCGGTGGATTTCTGATAGCGGCGGATCTCTCTCAAAGCCACAGTCCCGGGTCTGTAACGGTGAGGCTTCTTCACTCCGCCGGTAGCAGGGGCGCTCTTTCGGGCAGCCTTGGTAGCGAGTTGCTTCCTCGGCGCTTTTCCTCCGGTAGATTTACGAGCGGTTTGCTTGGTTCTTGCCATCTTTCCCTGCTTCCAGTCAGTCACTATGCGAGTAAATTCCTGTTTGAATGACGGAAAGACGGTGAATCAGACTTTATAGCAACAGCCGGGTTGCCCTGATTGGATAAAACTCGCGAGACAAAAGTCCGTTTCTGATTGGCCAGATTTCCTCTACTCAGTCGTGATTGGATCATTTGAAGTTGGCGCCTCTTTCCTTCCCATGTACACGTCTTTCCTTGAATCAGCACTGCGTTCAGTATTGAGAATTTAATCTTTTTGTGCGGGACTTTGTTTTTTTTTTTCTTTTAAATTTAAATAAACCATTATCATATGCTTTGCAATTATCCATGTAACGATGTTGCATCGGCTCTACAATTTCACTTTAATCTAAACTAACGACACACCATATCGCCTTTACCAGGTGAAAAACACGGTCTGTTTTAAACAATTCAAACTCCGATTCACTAAACAGCTTTACCTGCCAGTGACGCAGGTTTAATTCGACAGCTAACACTTTGTGAAAGATTGCATTAGTCAGTATGAAATACAATACTAGCGCTTATCAGGTCTGAAATAGTTCCAACCAATTTTCTTGGATCAAATCGCTACAAGCATGCTTTCTGTGTACGGGATAATAAATGTATTATAGTGTATCGCTTTCACATGCATGAAGAAATCAATGAATATAGCTCTCTAGTGATCTGGTGGGCGGCTCTGAAAAGACTTCTTTGGGTTCTGTGAAGTACTACTGGGCGGATCTCAGTCAGCCCAGGGGTTTACTTGCTCTTGGCGGGCTTCTCGGTTTTCTTGGGCAGCAGCACGGCCTGGATGTTGGGCAGCAAGCCGCCCTGAGCGATGGTCACGAACTCCCATGAGCTTGTTGAGCTCCTCGTCGTTGCGCACAGCGAGCTGCAGGTGACGCGGGATGATTCGGGTTTTCTTGTTGTCCCGGGCGGCGTTCCCGGCCAGCTCCAGGATTTCAGCATTTGTACTCGAGCACAGCGGCCAGATAGACCGGGGCTCCAGCGCCGACACGCTGGGCATAGTTTCCCTTCCGCAGCAGCCTGTGGACACGGCCGACTGGAAACTGCAGTCCTGCCCTGGAGGAGCGAGTCTTAGCCTTAGCTCTTGGCCTTTCCGCCGGTTTTTCCTCTTCCAGACAGTGCGCTGTATTCTTACTGATACCACTGTATTAATAAATCAGCCAAAACGACGGGTCGTCTTTTATAGACTGAAAATCGCTCTGATTGGTTAAAACGTGCTGTAGCTGGGTAGCCTATCACAACACATCAGGATCACGATTGGTCTACAACTTTTTTTTTTTTTTAATGCGTGTCGCTGATGACGTGTTTTTGCCAAAGCTACGATCGCGGCTTTTTTAAAAATCAGTATTTCTAATGTAAAAGCCAAGTGCATTCTCCATTACTTTAATATAAACTAAACCTCGACTGTGTTCCACATTATTATATACAGACCTAAACAAAGCCAATGCAGTTCACAAAACTACAAAAAGTTGATATGTAAATGTGTATTAGTATACGAAAGAAGCAGCATCAGGAAAAAAAATAATTGCTTCACAACATAATTTGCAGATGCCATTGAAAAGCAGCTGTTTTACTTGTAGCTTCAATGACTGTTAAAAAGATCTTTTTTCTATCGGCAGCTTCATTTTTTACAAACGCACCCAAACTGGAACGGCAACATGTTCTTGTATACAGCTGAGTGTTTTGCTACTTTAACTCAAATATGTGAGGGTCTGCTTACAAGTGATCCGCTCTACCAGAACTGATGAATTATATAAATTAAGACACTATTTTTTTGCTTATGGTCATATCCATCTCTAAATAAAACTGAACTTGGTTTAATACACATTATTTTTTTTAAAAAAGCGCCAAAAGTAAAAACAAACATCGTTAAAGAAAAAGGCGCCCAATTGAAACTTTTTCAGCGCCTAAAAACCTCATCATTATAAACATATAATATAACTGTTGAAATTTACCTAGACACAAATTAGTAAAGAATCATGTTTATTTTTTAAATATGTATTGTTATTCAAGTGTGTGCGTATATAAACACACTATGACTTGCCAATTGAAATAAAGACAAACCTTCGTAAACGTTAATAATCCTAAACACAGGAATTCATCTCTCTCTGTGGTGTTTTGGGTGGCTCTTAGAAGAGCCTTTGTGTTGTTGGAAGGACGGAGCAGGGACGGGCTCGGTTTACTTGGAGCTGGTGTACTTGGTGACGGCCTTGGTGCCCTCAGACACGGCGTGCTTGGCCAGCTCTCCGGGCAGCAGAAGGCGCACGGCTGTCTGGATCTCCCGGGAAGTGATGGTGGAGCGCTTGTTGTAGTGAGCCAGGCGGGACGACTCGCCGGCGATGCGCTCGAAAATGTCGTTGACGAACGAGTTCATGATGCCCATCGCTTTGGAAGAGATGCCGGTGTCGGGGTGGACCTGCTTCAGCACTTTGTACACGTAGATCGCGTAGCTCTCCTTCCTGTCTTTCTGCGCTTCTTTCCTCCCTTAGGCTGGCTCTTGGCAACAGCCTTCTTGGAGCCTTTCTTCGGCGCGGGTGCAGCTTTCGGTTCTGGCATTTTCTTTCTCTGATGCAGCTCAAATGAATGAATGAGTAACCAGCCCCACAGCGCCGGTATTTATAGAGCGCATATGCAAATTAGTACCCAACAATCCTTTACATTGAGAATGTTCAACTACGAACCAACCAGCGCTCCCGGGGGGCGGAGTGCTTCGCTGTGATTGGTTGTGCTCTTAAAACGCTGAGGAAGGGGTGGTGACTTTGCCGAGAGCGGACTTTTTTTTTTTCGAGTTCAGATTTTTATTTTTTTTTTTTTAGATTTTACTTAATTTTTTTTTTTTACAATCGTTAGTTCAGATGTTTTGTTTTTCTTTTATTAAATGCATCAATAATTAAATGTACAGTAATACTAAAATCCACACCCGATGCGTCTTAAATATACAACAAATACTAATATTACAGATATATTGTGAACCCCGGGGCGCTCTGCTGCGCTCATTAAACGCGTTGAAACTCAATATCAGTATCGATGCTTCTTGACTTCGTGCTTCTGTTTAAGATAGCGATTGTTTCACAGCAGCTTGAATGGTGATACTTCGCCTCGAATTCAGAAAAGACGATGCTGTGGATTCAATAAGCTTTGGTCAAGATTTACTGTTTTTATTTTACTGGTTTAGGAAAACTAAATTGGGTAAGATTTAAAAATGTTACCGGGCTTTAATTCTGCACAAGGGGGTGGCTCGGTTTAACTGAGCTCGTATTTAATCATTGTTAACACTAAGGGTTACTTTTATTTTGTTGCATTCAATAGACTTGTTCAATTAAATTATTGATCCAGATCGGTGTTTAGGGGCTACAGAAATCTAACAAAGTAGTTTAAACTAAAAAAATGATCCAGAAACACAGCGTGAAATAGGTCTAAGAGTAATAAAACACGTCACCGATAGCTAGCTAAAAATAAATAAAAACCACTGAAACCAAAACCCTCGTCGACTACAACGTAAAAGATTCTTGATAAAAACATGTTTTTCCCCCTTTTAAGCAATTTACTGGCTTACAAAGTGTAGTTTGATTTGTAATTCAAAGCTCCTCAAATGAAACGGTGGGCGGCTCTTAAAAGAGCCTTTGTGTTCGTGTTTCGCGTCCAAATCTCTAGCCCCCGAACCCGTAGAGAGTGCGCCCCTGGCGCTTCAGCGCATACACCACATCCATAGCGGTGACGGTCTTTCTCTTGGCGTGCTCAGTGTAGGTGACGGCATCCCGGATCACATTCTCCAGGAACACCTTCAGCACCCCGCGGGTCTCCTCATAGATCAGCCCGGAGATTCGCTTCACTCCTCCGCGGCGAGCCAGGCGGCGGATAGCAGGCTTGGTGATGCCCTGGATGTTATCACGGAGCACTTTGCGATGACGCTTAGCGCCTCCTTTCCCGAGTCCTTTACCTCCCTTGCCACGTCCAGACATCTTCACAACAGCAGAAGCAAATATCAAACTGAAATGAAAACTATGCCGCGAGTCTCACTGTTATGAATACTAAGCGGACCTGGTTGAAATTTCCAGTCCTAGAAAGAGCGCCTTTACCACAGACACGCCCTCAATGAGATCACTTAGCTGTCTGTGAGTGAGTTTCATTTTAACCGTTTCATTTCGACAGATTTAAATGATTTTTGTATTGATGTTTGCACAATGTTAAAACATTCATAGCAGACACACACAAAACAAGCATTAATAAAATACACTGTATTTGGGTGTAGATATGCCCGCGTCAATTTTAACACAACACAAGGGTGCCTGTTCAGCATGTGTTTGCAAGGACTACCTGGAGACCGTTCGCTATGAGAAGTGTGTGATTTTCAAACAGCAGCATGTTTGTTTTCACTCGCCTGTGCTACTAAAACATGCAGTTGAAACTGCGTTTACAATGAAATACAAGTCACGTAACTAATGACTACCTATTACCTGTAACATTACTACAAAACCACAAGTACCTTTCTGCAAACTTGAGTGTAGATATTTGAGATGTCATTTCTCCAATACGAACATTTTCTTTCAAAAACAGAAACGAGGAAAAGACCTTATACGATTCTAATTTATCTAAAAGGCACAATTGAAACAGGAATTCATCTCTCTCTGTGGTGTTTTGGGTGGCTCTTAGAAGAGCCTTTGTGTTGCTGGAAGGACGGCGCAGGGACGGGCTCGGTTTACTTGGAGCTGGTGTACTTGGTGACGGCCTTGGTGCCCTCAGACACGGCGTGCTTGGCCAGCTCTCCGGGCAGCAGGAGGCGCACGGCTGTCTGGATCTCCCGGGAAGTGATGGTGGAGCGCTTGTTGTAGTGAGCCAGGCGGGACGACTCGCCGGCGATGCGCTCGAAAATGTCGTTGACGAACGAGTTCATGATGCCCATCGCTTTGGAGGAGATGCCGGTGTCGGGGTGGACCTGCTTCAGCACTTTGTACACGTAGATCGCGTAGCTCTCCTTCCTGCTCTTTCTGCGCTTCTTTCCTCCCTTAGGCTGGCTCTTGGCAACAGCCTTCTTGGAGCCTTTCTTCGGCGCGGGTGCAGCTTTCGGTTCGGGCATTTTCTTCCTCTGATGCAGCTCAAAGATGAATGAGCAACCAGCCCCACAGCGCCGGTATTTATAGAGCGCATATGCAAATTAGTAACCAACAATCCTTTACATTGAGAATGTTCAACTACGAACCAACCAGCGCTCCCGGGTGACGGAGTGCTTCGCTGTGATTGGTTGTACTCAGGGAACGCTGAGGAAGGGGTGGTGACTTTGCCGAGAGCGGACTTTCTTTTTTTCGAGTTCAGATTTGAATTCGGCGCCTTTTTTAATTTTAATTATTATTTTTTTTTTTTTTACAATCGTTAGTTCAGAGCTTTTGTTTTTCGTTTATTAAATGCATCAATAATTAAATCTACACAATACTAAAATCCACACCCGATGCGTCTTAAATATACAACAAATACTAATATTACAGATATATTGTGAACCCCGGGGCGCTCTGCTGCGCTCATTAAACGCGTTGAAACTCAATATCAGTATCGATGCTTCTTGACTTCGTGCTTCTGTTTAAGAGAGCGATTGTTTCACAGCAGCTTGAACTGTGATACTTCGCCTCGAATTCAGAAAAGACGATGCTGTGGATTCAATAAGCTTTGGTCAAGATTTACTGATTTTATTTTATTGGTTTAGGAAAACTAAATTGGGTAAGATTTAAAAATGTTTCCGGGCTTTAATCCTGCACAAGGGGAGCCTCTGCTTAACTGAGCTCGTGTTTAATCATTGTTAACACTAAGGGTTACTTTTATTTTGTTGCATTCAATAGACTTGTTCAATTAAATTATTGATCCAGATCGGTGTTTAGGGGCTACAGAAATCTAACAAAGTAGTTTAAACTAAAAAAATGATCCAGAAACACAGCGTGAAATAGGTCTAAGAGTAATAAAACACGTCACCGATAGCTAGCTAAAAATAAATAAAAACCACTGAAACCAAAACCCTCGTCGACTACAACGTAAAAGATTCTTGATAAACACATGTTTTTCCCCCTTTTAAGCAATTTACTGGCTTACAAAGTGTAGTTGTTATCACGGAGCACTTTGCGGTGACGCTTAGCGCCTCCCTTGCCACGTCCAGACATCTTCATAACAGCAGAAGCAAATATCAAACTGAAATGAAAACTATGCAGCGAGTCTCACTGTTATGAATACTAAGCGGACCTGGTTGAAATTTCCAGTCCTAGAAAGAGCGCATTTACCACAGACACGCCCTCATGAGATCACTCATGATGTGCTGTGATAGGCTACCCAGCTACAGAACGTTTTAACCAATCAGAGCGATATTCAGTCTATAAAAAACTATCAGTCGTCTTGGCTGTTTTATTAATACAGTGGTATCAATAAGAATACAGCGCAATGTCTGGAAGAGGGAAAACCGGCGGAAAGGCGAGAGCCAAGGCTAAGACTCGCTCCTCCAGGGCAGGACTGCAGTTTCCAGTCGGCCGTGTCCACAGGCTGCTGCGGAAGGGAAACTATGCCCAGCGTGTCGGCGCTGGAGCCCCGGTCTATCTGGCCGCTGTGCTCGAGTACCTGACTGCTGAAATCCTGGAGCTGGCCGGGAACGCCGCCCGGGACAACAAGAAAACCCGAATCATCCCGCGTCACCTGCAGCTCGCTGTGCGCAACGACGAGGAGCTCAACAAGCTGATGGGAGGCGTGACCATCGCTCAGGGCGGCGTGCTGCCCAACATCCAGGCCGTGCTGCTGCCCAAGAAAACCGAGAAGCCCGCCAAGAGCAAGTAAACCAGCCTGACTGACCCGCGTTTAGACTTCACAAACCCAAAGGCTCTTTTCAGAGCCGCCCACCGCTTCACTAGAGAGCTATATTCATTGATTTCTTCACGCTGCTGAAGATGAGTCCCTATAATGCATTTACCTCCCTCGAAGTCGCTACAGATAAATATTATCTGTGAATATATGCTTATTGTTTAAAGTACACTCTAATCGCCCAGTAACGGCGATATGGTGTGTCGTGAGTTTGTTTCACTGTGAAATTATAGATATGGTGTGTCGTTAGTTTAGATTAAAGTGAAATTGAGGCGTCAGTTTAATGGAATTACATCCCAAGCAAAATAACATGGATGTGTATATGATAATCTTTATATTGAGATTTAAAAAGAAAGAAAGAATGAATTCACTTTTAACGAGGGGAAAAAAGTACGCGAATAGTTGTGTATTTACTCATGAACTAGAGTGAATGACGTTCAAACAAAGCAAGAAGCGCCAACCTCAAATGATCCAATCACGATTGAGTATTTACAATCTGGCCAATGAGAAACGGACTTTTGTCTCGCGAGTTTTATCCAATCAGGGCAACCCGGCTGTCGCTATAAAGTCTGATGCACCGTCTTTCCGTCATTCAAACAGGAGTTTACTCGCATAGTGACTGACTGAAAGCAGGGAAAGATGGCAAGAACCAAGCAAACCGCTCGTAAATCTACCGGAGGAAAGGCGCCGAGGAAGCAACTCGCTACCAAGGCTGCCCGAAAGAGCGCCCCTGCTACCGGCGGCGTGAAGAAGCCTCACCGTTACAGACCCGGGACTGTGGCTTTGAGAGAGATCCGCCGCTATCAGAAATCCACCGAGCTGCTGATCCGCAAGCTGCCTTTCCAGCGACTGGTCAGAGAAATCGCTCAGGATTTCAAGACCGACCTGCGCTTCCAGAGCTCCGCTGTGATGGCGCTGCAGGAGGCTAGCGAGGCTTACCTGGTCGGGCTCTTTGAGGACACCAACCTGTGTGCCATTCACGCCAAGAGAGTCACCATCATGCCCAAAGACATCCAGCTGGCTCGCCGCATCCGAGGCGAACGCGCTTAAACCGCAACCCGGTTAAAAAACTACATTGAACAACAAAGGCTCTTTTAAGAGCCACAACTTTACTTCAAAGATCTGATTCCATTATCAAAACTAGTATTTCGTTAAGTCCAGACTGATACATTATGTTAATAAAGCAAGCGTATGTATTCTGTTGCTGTTTTTGATCGGTAAGGTGTTATTACAAAGCGTGTGTGTATAGATGTAATAATTTAGCTAAACGAAAATATTATGCTTTTTTTATTTGACCTATTTTAGTAATGTAAGTGCACATGTCAGTAGCTGATCTAATACATATGTATATAAGGTTATATCAGGACATTTCGGATGAAGAGCTTCAGCTGAATGGAAAACAATGTTTTTGCTAAAGCAATTCAAATGTGCTGGTTCAGTAAATGCTGCTCACAAGAAATACAATAAAAATGGGCCATATTCGTACCCTGTGATTCTAAATGCGCCAAAAATAAATTTTTTGCCCCGGTTAAGTGACGTCGCCGCCTCTAAAACACAACCCCATCTTATCGCCCCGCCTTAAACCGTGTTGATTGGTTCATATTATACATTTTCCTGCTCTAAATGGTTAATCGGTATCAATTTGCATATGCGCTCTATAAATACCGGCGCTGTGGGGCTGGCTACTCATTCATCTTTGAGCTGCATCAGAGGAAGAAAATGCCCGAACCGAAAGCTGCACCCGCGCCGAAGAAAGGCTCCAAGAAGGCTGTTGCCAAGAGCCAGCCTAAGGGAGGAAAGAAGCGCAGAAAGAGCAGGAAGGAGAGCTACGCGATCTACGTGTACAAAGTGCTGAAGCAGGTCCACCCCGACACCGGCATCTCCTCCAAAGCGATGGGCATCATGAACTCGTTCGTCAACGACATTTTCGAGCGCATCGCCGGCGAGTCGTCCCGCCTGGCTCACTACAACAAGCGCTCCACCATCACTTCCCGGGAGATCCAGACAGCCGTGCGCCTCCTGCTGCCCGGAGAGCTGGCCAAGCACGCCGTGTCTGAGGGCACCAAGGCCGTCACCAAGTACACCAGCTCCAAGTAAACCGAGCCCGTCCCTGCTCCGTCCTTCCAACAACACAAAGGCTCTTCTAAGAGCCACCCAAAACACCACAGAGAGAGATGAATTCCTGTTTCAATTGTGCCTTTTAGATAAATTAGAATCGTATAAGGTCTTTTCCTCGTTTCTGTTTTTGAAAGAAAATGTTCGTATTGGAGAAATGACATCTCAAATATCTACACTCAAGTTTGCAGAAAGGTACTTGTGGTTTTGTAGTAATGTTACAGGTAATAGGTAGTCATTAGTTACGTGACTTGTATTTCATTGTAAACGCAGTTTCAACTGCATGTTTTAGTAGCACAGGCGAGTGAAAACAAACATGCTGCTGTTTGAAAATCACACACTTCTCATAGCGAACGGTCTCCAGGTAGTCCTTGCAAACACATGCTGAACAGGCACCCTTGTGTTGTGTTAAAATTGACGCGGGCATATCTACACCCAAATACAGTGTATTTTATTAATGCTTGTTTTGTGTGTGTCTGCTATGAATGTTTTAACATTGTGCAAACATCAATACAAAAATCATTTAAATCTGTCGAAATGAAACGGTTAAAATGAAACTCACTCACAGACAGCTAAGTGATCTCATTGAGGGCGTGTCTGTGGTAAAGGCGCTCTTTCTAGGACTGGAAATTTCAACCAGGTCCGCTTAGTATTCATAACAGTGAGACTCGCGGCATAGTTTTCATTTCAGTTTGATATTTGCTTCTGCTGTTGTGAAGATGTCTGGACGTGGCAAGGGAGGTAAAGGACTCGGGAAAGGAGGCGCTAAGCGTCACCGCAAAGTGCTCCGTGATAACATCCAGGGCATCACCAAGCCTGCTATCCGCCGCCTGGCTCGCCGCGGAGGAGTGAAGCGAATCTCCGGGCTGATCTATGAGGAGACCCGCGGGGTGCTGAAGGTGTTCCTGGAGAATGTGATCCGGGATGCCGTCACCTACACTGAGCACGCCAAGAGAAAGACCGTCACCGCTATGGATGTGGTGTACGCGCTGAAGCGCCAGGGGCGCACTCTCTACGGGTTCGGGGGCTAGAGATCTGGACACGAAACACGAACACAAAGGCTCTTTTAAGAGCCGCCCACCGTTTCTTTTAAGGAGCTTTGAATTACAAAACAAACTACACTTTGTAAGCCAGTAAATTGCTTAAAAGGGGGAAAAACATGTTTTTATCAAGAATCTTTTACGTTGTAGTCGACGAGGGTTTTGGTTTCAGTGGTTTTTATTTATTTTTAGCTAGCTATCGGTGACGTGTTTTATTACTCTTAGACCTATTTCACGCTGTGTTTCTGGATCATTTTTTTAGTTTAAACTACTTTGTTAGATTTCTGTAGCCCCTAAACACCGATCTGGATCAATAATTTAATTGAACAAGTCTATTGAATGCAACAAAATAAAAGTAACCCTTAGTGTTAACAATGATTAAATACGAGCTCAGTTAAACCGAGCCACCCCCTTGTGCGGAATTAAAGCCCGGTAACATTTTTAAATCTTACCCAATTTAGTTTTCCTAAACCAGTCTAATAAAAACAGTGAATCCTGAACCAAAGCTTATTAAATCCACAGCATCGTCTTTTCTGAATTCGA
Organism: Polyodon spathula; assembly: GCF_017654505.1. NCBI lineage: Eukaryota > Metazoa > Chordata > Actinopteri > Acipenseriformes > Polyodontidae > Polyodon > Polyodon spathula. Next base: position 14,150 of record NW_024475143.1, read on the forward strand.
GGCGAAGTATCACCGTTCAAGCTGCTGTGAAACAATCGCTCTCTTAAACAGAAGCACGAAGTCAAGAAGCATCGATATTGATATTGAGTTTCAACGCGTTTAATGAGCGCAGCAGAGCGCCCCGGGGTTCACAATATATCTGTAATATTAGTATTTGTTGTATATTTAAGACGCATCGGGAGTGGGGTTTCAGTATCACCCCAAAGTCTATAATGCATGTTGAATTATGGGATGCATTTAATAAGATAAAAAACAAAAGATATAAACTAACCGTTTGTAAAAAAATATATATATGATAACAGTTGTAGAAAAGGCGCCGAATTCAGTGTCGCTGCTTGAGCAGTTACACTTGAGCTTTTGTTTTTTTTCCGCTCTCGGCAAAGTCACCACCCCTTCCTCAGCGTTCCCTTTGCACAACCATCACCGCGAAGCCTTCTCCGTCATCACCCGGGAGCGCGGGTAAAGGATTGTTGGGTAGTAATTTGCATACAGGCTGTATAAATACCGGCGCTGTGGGGCTGGTTGCTCATTCATCTTTGAGCTGCATCAGAGGAAGAAAATGCCCGAACCGAAAGCTGCACCCGCGCCGAAGAAAGGCTCCAAGAAGGCTGTTGCCAAGAGCCAGCCTAAGGGAGGAAAGAAGCGCAGAAAGAGCAGGAAGGAGAGCTACGCGATCTACGTGTACAAAGTGCTGAAGCAGGTCCACCCCGACACCGGCATCTCCTCCAAAGCGATGGGCATCATGAACTCGTTCGTCAACGACATTTTCGAGCGCATCGCCGGCGAGTCGTCCCGCCTGGCTCACTACAACAAGCGCTCCACCATCACTTCCCGGGAGATCCAGACAGCCGTGCGCCTCCTGCTGCCCGGAGAGCTGGCCAAGCACGCCGTGTCTGAGGGCACCAAGGCCGTCACCAAGTACACCAGCTCCAAGTAAACCGAGCCCGTCCCTGCTCCGTCCTTCCAACAACACAAAGGCTCTTCTAAGAGCCACCCAAAACACCAAAGAGTTTAATTTCTGTCAATCGCAGTTTCAGTTTTAATGTAAAAGTAGGTTTTTTTGTAACTTGCTAATTATCAATGTTTTCTTATAACGCTGTTTAAGAACCGTACAAAATCATTTATTTATTAATAAATAAACCTTATGCTTTTCATAATTTTGTTCATTTAGGTAAATTAAACTTTAATTATAATCACGGCTTTTGGAAGGTCAAACAAATTTGAACTTGGTGCCTTTTTTACTTTTTACTCTTGATCGTTGTTTATTTTTGGCGTCTTTTTGTTTCAAACTAAATTCAGTTTCACTGCGAGGTGTACATGACCACAGACAACAAATATCTTAATTATAATGCATTGGTTGTATTCACAGTTCTGAAATGATATCCAGTCGAGAGTGATATGCGTGTTTTGCGCAGTGAATTGTGTGAGGATTAGTGTGTATAACAAGGAATACCCGGAGTGTCAGTGTTTTCCATTTCTAATGCAGATTAAACCAGTTCTTCTGTTTCCGCACTTTATATTCGCATCAGTGGGAGACCAGGCAGCATTAGTAGCATTTTCTCATTCAATACTGCCGATAGCGGTTATATACGGTATTTTACTCAAACTTTTTCAAACCACATTCAGGACATTAAAAAAGTAAAATGTAAAATAACCCAGTTTGGTATACAATCCTAATGAATGGTTGTGCGTAGGACTGGGCTTGCAAAATGTTTACTTCATACAGTTTTAACATTCTGTAGAGATACCGAGAACTATGTACACCAGCAATTCCAACACTTGTATTCATGAACGCAGTGATCCGGTATTTCAGCTGGGAAATCTAAATCTGGTATTGCTTTGTTTCATCACTACCCAGAGCAAAAGATAAATATATGAAATTGCCCTTGAACAATAAACAAATAAATACATTTTAATAAAGGAAAATAATGACATAATAATCCCAGCAAAGAACAACTTCTGATTTTTTTCTTACATGTGTCGTCTATAATATTGCTGGCAGTATCGAGGATCTGAATTTATATTTTTGGATTTCCATTACATGAGAGTAGATGTTGAACTTCATGCTGATTTGAACTCTGCTCTCACCAAGATAAGCACCAACTAAGATGTAGTTTTCCAGTAAACTAATGTGATCCATCTGCATCTCCATCCATTTGCGTTGTTTTCCATCTGATGATGTAGATATCCTTCTGTCTGGTGTTGATTGCTGAAGTGTAATGCTGCTTCCAGGATCAACTCATTTTGCCTCATCAGCACACACAACGGCTGTGATGTTGGCTCCAGTGATCAACCCAGTGAGGTCTCCCCAGTGCATCAGCATGACAACTATTTGGATTGAGTGAAGTAGGGTACATCTCTGGGGTCTTCAAGTGGGCAACTTCCATCCTGTGTGTTTCATTGACTAGCCCACGACACCTGAAGAGGGCTCAACAGTGATTCTGGAGTCCCAGCATCACCCCCCTCCATCCCCCACTCCGCTCAGCCCAGCTTACTTACCTGTAACATCAGTGTTGCTTTCTTTCTATTGTGCTTGATCTCCATCCAGAATCTTTACCTCTCAACCACAGCCAGTTGCTGCTCCTCTCTGCTGCTTCAGATAAATTCTTCACTCCAACGTAACTCTTGACCACTGAACCCAACATCTCTGAGAAACCGAGTTGTAGAGGGTGCCACAAATCCTCGACAACCCACCTCTACTGGGTAAACTCGGACTCTGCATCCTCGCAGTTCCGCTTCAGCAGTTAGGTGAGCATACCAAAGTTTCTTTCTCTCATACACCTCATCAACAGCATCTTCCCATGGCACTGTTAACTCTACCAGATGAACAAGGCGTGCTGATCCAGACCACAAGACAATGTCTGGTCGAAGGTTAGTGGTGGCAATCTCAAGTGGAAAAATAAGCCATTGACCAACATCTGCCAGCATCTTCCAGTCTCTAGCAGCTTCCAGTTGTCCTGGGCGAGGCTTGGTTTTAACACCTTTTCTTGGTGGTTGCTCTCCTGGATGGAGGAATATTGTCTTTTGTGTGTAATGCTTTGACGGAACTGGTGGCAACATATTGGTCAGGTTACGCTTGTCTTCCAATGCTAAGGCCAAACATCGCAGCACCTGGTCATGGCGCCAAGTAAACTGTCCTTGGCTAAGACCCACCTTACATCCTGTCAAAATGTACCTTAATGTTGCAGGTGATGAACACAAAGGACATGAG